>NC_072373.2:161224848-161527878 GCF_028885625.2 Pongo pygmaeus | reverse complement strand
AGATGGGATTCAAACACTGATCTTTCTGCTTTTAGAATCAAATTACATGGCTATACTATATTTCTTTCAGGCAGAGGTCCCCGGTACAGGAAGATGATTTGATAAACACTTGTTGAATGAAAAAGCCAGTATGCAGAGGTTTATGAGAAGGAAGCAGTTGCTCACTTAATAATTTTTAAATGTTTTCCCCAAATGAACCTAAGATTAGAAAACAAAGACAAGAATGAAAGGCTTTGAGACATGTAAAACATCTTTGACAATCATTCTGTAATGTCTGCATCAAGTTCCAGCCCTGCAACATCATAAAACCTTCCAGATTCCAGTCTCACAAGAACATGATCCTAGAAGATTCTGGTGTTCATGGCTTCTGCCCACAGTGCAGGTATATACTTTCAGACCCTCACATAACCACAGCTAACCCTTTGGGACAACAAACTGAAGAAAGGAATAGCACCTACAATATTAAGAGAAAAGTACTGTGGGGTTATTAACTTTCAAGGTTCAGTTGCTGTTCAGAAACCTTTCTCCATCATCACCATTAATGGATGTGATCCACAGAGGAGCTGGTGCAGGATGAAGAAGGCTGTCCTCCCTGGAAACGATAAAATTAGCCACAGGGCTCAGATTGCTTAATCAACCATCTGGAGTTTATGCAGACTAACTTTCTCTTTTTTAAAAATGTTTCTTTACTTTGCCAGACTAATTAGCTTTGTACTTTTAGTGAACTTAACCAGGAGATACCAATGACACGGCTTTCAGTGCTGAGCCTCAGTAGAGAGTCAGGAAGATCTCATTTTGGGGAGACTGCCAAGAAAGGAAGAGCTCTAAATGTAAGCACTGGACTTGGGAAACACACAAACAAAACAAAGAACACAGTCTCTTTACCTTGCACCTGTGTGCCCCTTTTAGAGCTTAGTTTTTATTTTTGAAAAAGCAGATTTCTGACACCACCTCTATTATGGACAAGCAATCTTTCCCTTTTTTCACATTCACCTTTTGGAAGCCTATTCATGTGCCATTCTGATCAGCTGGTAATCAGACTTTTTCCTGTTTCCTATGCAGCCACAGAGAAGGGCTAGATTTGTGGAGAAACAGAGTACTAGAGAAGTAGCCAGGGTGTTTTAAATTTGTATGATTTTCAATATCCCGGGAGCAGGATGGTCCCTGCTATGAATCTGGCAGCCAGCCTTCTTCTTCTTCTTTTTTTTTTTTTTTTTTTTTTTAACGAAACCATCTGGCAGCCTCAGAGCCCAGTTCTTTGGTAATAATTGTGCTACTTACTCCATCTGTACTTATAAGATAACTAGTTGTCTTTGCAAATTAAGCCAGCCCCATCTGTTTCCCTACCTTATAAACGAGTACAAGGGCTCCACACCCCTCCTGGAACGTGGACAACATGAAGCATGGAATGGAGCACCATGGAAGTGGGGAGAGAGCAGGGTTTCCTTTCCTACTGCAAGGCTGAAAAGAGAAGGGCTGCCTTCTGAGGGCTCAGCATTTTCTGTCCTGGGTTTGCAAGGGAGCATGAATCTACAGTGGGTGCTCTGTTCTGTTTGCATCCAGGTTGCTAGACTTTAGAAAAGGCAAAGTTACTCCAAGTGATTGGCTGTGAGTAGGGTCAGTTAAGAGCTAAGGTAGAGATGAATGCTAATGCAGTGACCATTCTGTTTTCTGTAAATGCTGTGGGATTGAAAGGAGAGAAGTTAAGAGAGAAGGCCAATAGGACCTCATTAAGTTGTTCTGATTGTCTCGCTGCTATTTCTCTCCAAACCTGTGGAACAAAAGACTAAATTTTTTTCTCAACGGAGACCTATAAGAGTTAAAGTTACTATAGTTTTCTAGAGTGACTAACAGAGAACAGTTAACACATTTTGAGAATCAAGCTCAATATTTGACATCTTTCTGCTACCAAAGTTTGCACATTGGTGACTCCCCAGGAAGGCTTCCCCTGTGCTCCAAGGAGGGTATGAGAATTGGTCAAAATCTCCCCTGTATTAAAGGTTAATTAAAAACCAAACAAACAAAAATTAACAGCATGACTTCCCCTCTTCCACAAAAATAAAATGAACATACGCCAATGATTTTATTTAACTGATTAATTAGTAAGGAAACCAGTAAGATGTTACAACTGGTTCAAAGGAGAACCCAAAGAGCAGAAATATTTATAGGCAATAGAATGCTTAAATGAATTTGCTTAATAAATACAAAAC
The DNA here is from genome assembly GCF_028885625.2 of Pongo pygmaeus. Lineage (NCBI taxonomy): Eukaryota > Metazoa > Chordata > Mammalia > Primates > Hominidae > Pongo > Pongo pygmaeus. Next base: position 161,525,668 of record NC_072373.2, on the reverse strand, counting down.
TGGTTTCTTCTGCCAGGAGAGAAGAAAAATAAATGCACCTATACCAGTCAAAATCCATTTGGGTATTTATTGATAAGTATTATTTGCATTGTTACTGGTTATGTATGATTTTCAGAGTTGTAAGATAGCTCAAAGTCAATGAAAGACAAAGAGATCTCATAAAATCAGGTAATGAGAAGGGTTTGGGGCCTATAGAGTAAAACACCTGGGTTTGGGTTCCTATTGTATCACCTATTTGCCTTTTGTTTTTCTACATTAAATTTAATAATTTATGTAACCTCTCTCTAAGCCTCTAATTCCTTATCCATAAAGTGGGGTTTAAGTGACAAGCTCTACCTCACAAGGATGTTGCAATAATCATTTACAGGTATAGATTTTTATAAAGCAGAGTTTAGGAAGTGCTTTCCTACACAAATGTTATCAGTAATAATAACTAATATTTAACTGAGTTCTTATTATGTACCCAACATTATGTCAAGCACATGGATGACCTCATTTAACTTTCACTTTGCCTCTATGCAATTCTTACTATTATTTGACAAAATTAAAGCTTAAAGAGGTGACTTAGTATTTAATGTCATAGAGTGTCAAAGTATGTAATTGTACTACCCAGAGCAGGGCTATGTATGTAGGAAAGAACTTTAGGTGAGAGGAGTTTCACTTTCTCTTGAAATGCAAATAGTTGCTTAGGGATTTGAGATACCTGCCCATTATGGGGGTCTAGTGAAAGGAAGGTATCTTTGCTGAAGGAGTGAGTAGAGAAAGCTGACCTTGGAAATTGCACTTTAGATTTATTACTCCGGCCTAGGAAGACAGTCTCCACATGGTGGTGTCTACAATTCAGTCCTGACCTACCTCCTTCTCTTCTCATTTTAGACAATGGGCTCTAAACAGAAAATGGAGAAGTCTGACATATTTTGCTTGAAGAATGCCATCAACGAAAAATCTTGAATGAATATTCCCTCTTTTCCTCACTTTTTATCCTAGAGTTTCCTGAGAGTTGGAGACTATTTCTACCCTTCCACTTGAGAAACTCAAAACAGTATGTCATTTTAACAGGACTATTTTATAAGATTAATGATGTCATTGGTATTTATACTGAAGGCATTAATTTGATTGTGCTAATATTAACAATCTGTTTTTTTGTACTTTGATAAATATGGCTTTGTTTAAAACTTTTTTTTTATTCACAGATGAAGTCATATAAAAATGTTGAGGAAAAAATTTAACCCAACTGTTAAAATTTATTTTCGAAAATAAAAAACAAAATAAAAAATCAATATGTTTAGCAAAACTCAATGAATTTAATTTTCATTGACATGTTTATTTTTAATGAACTGAATATTTACAAATACTTTTTTTTTTTTTTTTGTCTGAGACAGAGTCTTGCTCTGTCACCCAGGCTGGAGTGCCGTGGCGCCATCTGGGCTCACGACAAGCTCCACCTCCCGGGTTCATGCCATTCTCCTGCCTCAGCCTCCCGAGTAGCAGCTGGGACTACAGGCGCCTGCCACCACGCCCGGCTAATTTTTTTTGTATTTTTAGTAGAGATGGGGTTTCACTGTGTTAGCCAGGATGGTCTCGATCTCCTGACCTCATGATCCACCCACCTCGGCCTCCCAAAGTGCTGGGATTACAGGCGTGAGCCGCCGCGCCCGGCCTACAGATACTTTAACAATGGAAACGAAGTTTTCTTAAAGAAAAATAAGAGTGATTAGATTTGGCTAAGAAAAAGTACAACCGTTTCTTTATAATATTTTTTCCCAGGGTTATTCTGTGTGTTCCTCCAGATGCCAGTTAATTTTATAGAGTCCCTTTTTGTCTGTCAGTTGGGATTGAATGATGGACTTTTAGAACTGGAGAGCCAACCTCCTCTTATCCTCCGTCACCTTTATAGACAAGTAACTGAAGCTTAGGTTATTTTATGAGCAACATTATTGAAACGATAAATATGGTTTAATTGAGTAGGCTCTGTAAATCCTCCATCATCGTCATGGTATATCTATCAACAAAATGATTTATGTATTTTTGAAGCTAGAAATTTCCCTTTCTTTATCACTCTGGAAAGGAAAAACATCGACATTTACTAATTCTAAGTTATTTGATTTCAACTGTCTGATTTTTTTTAAATGTTGATTACCCCGTTTAGGCTTGTTAATTGTATTATTATCAGTCCTTTCCTCCACTTTTCTGTAAATGTGATTTTGAAAATGTATAGAATAGCACCACAGTGCAATTCTTTAGGAACATTTTAAGCACCCTAGAGATTTTTCAAAGAATCATCCTTTTCCACCAAAATATGTCTGGCCTAAAGAAATGCATGCTTCAGGAATATTTCCGCATTCTAGCTTGTGGCTAGTGGATTGAAGCTAGGTCAGCCCAGCAACAGTTTAGAAAATAATGTATGGCTAAGGCCAGGCGCAGTGGCTCACACCTGTAATCCCAGCAATTTGGGAGGCCGAGGAGGGTGGATCACCTGAGGTCGGGAGTTCGAGACCAGCCTGACCAACATGGAGAAACCCCGTCTCTACTAAAAATTACAAAATTAGCCAGGCGCGGTGACACATGCCTGTAATCCCACTTACTCGGGAGGCTGAGGCAGGAGAATTGTTTGAACCTGGGAGGCAGAGGTTGCGGTGAGCCGAGAGATTGCGCCATTGCACTCCAGCCTGAGCAACAAGAGTGAAACACTATCTCAAAATAAATAAATAAATAAATAGAAAAAGAAGAAATGTATGGCTATGAGGAAGCAGCTATCTTTTAGGCTAAATTCAAAAGTATTTCTTTCTAAATTAGTACTTTCAGTGGCACTTACATGGAGAGATGTTAGGGAAAAATCCTTCAGCTACTTTGAAAATCCTGGGTCAAGTGGAAAAGACCGTCATTCTTCCCTAAACTGTAGCACTGCTGCTGTTGTTGAAACTGAGTGATGAATTTCTGCAAGGAGAATCATTTGGCTATTTCCAGTCTATTTCTACATATGTAAAAGTTTTTCTGGAAAGTCTTGGAAGTGAACTACAATCATTTACAGAAAGAATGGCTCCTGAATCTGAATATCAGTGTGTAGGCACCTGGGTAGAAACTCACATCAGGAGCTGAGGAACCATTTATCACATCAGGATTCTCTCTGAACCCTCACAAGGCCTTCTGCATAAGTTTCTATAAATCTTTCATCATGGCCATGAATTCTTTATCAGCTCTAGATTTTTCTCTCTTGCCATGCACAACTTTTTCTTCACATTTTTCTCTCTAACAGATTGATCATGTCTCCTTAGCATATTTTTTCTTTCATTTGCCTTTTGCTAATGCTGTCTTTTAGGTTATTGCAGCAAATGGACTAGTAACTGCAGCATCATTTGTTTTTTGTGGTCCAGTGAGCTAAGAACACTGGATTTCAAGTCAAGTGAGCAGGGTATTAATCTGTTCTCTTCTCACAAGCTGTGTGACCTTGGACAAGTTATTTGAAATCTGTCTGTATACTTTCCTGATCTACAAAATGGAGCCAAACAAGCTTACCTCATGAGGACTGACTGATGATGATAGCCATGCTCCAGTGAGTGCCAGCTTATGTCAGACACCACGTGAAGTGCTTTACCCAAATTTTCCATCTTCAAAACAGCTCTCCAGAGTAGGCTATTATATCACCATTTTATGTATTAGGAAACTGAGACCCATAAAAGTTTCTCTAGCTATTGAAGTCAGACAGGTTGTGAACCTAGATGTCTGTGGCCACAAAGGGATGGTCTCTTGGAATATCACAGTGCTTCCCAGTAGGTTTCAAATATTGCCTGTAATCTACCTCTCTAGTTGATGACAATGTAAACCACTTATGAATTTCCTTCACCTACTGGACTCTGTCTTTTGGACCACCTATTTCTCTTTACAGCTCTAGCTTTAAAGCCAAGTTGCCAAGTTATCCTATCATTTGGTCCAGGCTTTTTATACTTTCCATGGTAGTAGTTAAGAGCATAGACTTTAGAACTAGAATGCCCAGCTTCAGATTCCAGCTTCCCAGCTCAGCTGTGTGGCCTTGAGCAAGTTACTTAACTTCAGTATGTCTCAGTTTCCTCATCTGTTAGATGGAGATACAGTACCCATGTGAAGGTTGTTGGGAAAATTAAGTGAGTTGTTTTAATCAAAGCACTTTGAACATAGCTTGGAAAATGGTAAGAGCTATATCAGTGTTGGTTATATAGTAGTCTGGGTTGTGAGGCCTCAGCATGATGTTCTCTCTCTAAACTCATTCGATGTATGACATATAATTATGGTTTTCTTTCCTAACCTTCAGTTGCTATCTTTAAAATTTTTATTTTTGTGGTTTCAGGTACAGTGTTAGTTACCTAGGCAGATATGTAACAACTTGATACTTTCTTTCCTTAAATGCGCATTACACTGTAGCTTAGTCCAATGTTCCTTAGATGCCTTTGGCAAAAGTGTTACAAGGTATATATATATAAAAAGATTCTTTTCATGTCATATACGTTTGTGTCATTTGTGTGTCACATAAACTTGGGAATTGCAATAAACTATAATATCTGCTTAGGAATTTGTAATGAATATTAGCAAATTTACTTCCCCGAGAATTCCAATAGAAAATGAATGAGTTTAATTTTGTTTAAAATAGTGCTTCCCGAATTATTTTTCCAATTCACTCTCCCATTTATTAAGAAAATACCCACACAGTGTTGAAAATGCTTGTCTAGTGAGCTCTGACTTTTGTTAGTAAGATAACACCTGAAAAAAGTACTTAGGAAAACCTGTTTTAAATATTGGCCCTATAGGATTTCTATTTTTGTAGCAAACTAAATTATCAGAAGGCTAATTGTTAGCTTATCTTGATTCAGAGTATTGTAGAATCACCAACACCATGTTGCATTTTAAACTTATGAGCTCTGTTTATGCTGAATATAGAGATAAGAAACAATAATTTGAAATTAATTTGAGATATTATGGTCCATCGTGTCGAGAACATTGCCTTTGTTGCAGACTAAAGTCACTATGACTTGAATATGTCCCCCAAAGTTTAGGTATTGGAAACTTAATCCCCCATGCAACACTGCTGGAACCTTTAAAAGGTACTAGGTCACAATGGCTCTGGTCTCATCAGTGGATTAATTATTGATGAGATAATTATTTTGGGAGCAGGTTAGTTACCTCGGGGGTGGATTCTTGATTTAAAAAAGGGGGTAAGTTTAGCCCCTTTCTGTCTTGATCTCGCATGAGTGCTCCCTTGCCCTTCCACTGTTCATCACAAGGAGGCTCTCACTAGCTGCAGCTTGGACTTCCCAGCCTCCAGAGCCATGAGTAAAGTACATTTTTCTTCTTGATAAATTACTTACTTTCAGTTATTCCATTATAGCAGCAGAAAATAGACTAAGACAAAGATCTTTTACATATAATCTTCTACACTGAATTTTGTGTTATATGCCTGTTGGGAATAATTTTGTTTCCCTTGAAGAACCAAGGGAAATAATAGTTTCCTCCTTTCTGATGAGAATCTTTTTACAGCAGATTCTAAGAAGCTCACAGAAATAGTTGAAACCTCAGCAGGACAACTTTGTTGTTCTTAGATTTGACATTTTTATATTCATCTTTTCTCTGGTCCTAGTTTTCTATTTTTATGTAAATATTTGATGTCAGTTTCTTTTATGATAAGCCACCTCAAGATCTTTGTGGAAAGATATATGCATATAATAGACATAAAGATATTAAACAAGAACCACTTTAAAAGTGAAACACTTGCTATCAAAGCAAGCCATTGCAATGTAAGTTTCTGTGAGAGCTAAGTACAAACTAAGCAGCTCAGAAAAATTCAATGGTGTGAGTGGGGAAAAAATGAAAGATTCAGAGAGGATCTAACAGGTGAGCTGCATGCTGAAGGATAAGACAAAGGGCTTTTTATGAAGAGAATAATATCTATATAGGTAGAGAAGCTGGAAAGTCTATCTGCATCTAGGGATTGGCTGGCATTGTGGCAGATCTGAGACACAGGGTTATTGGGAGCAACGAAGCAGAACTATTGAGTAGTATTGAGTAGAGCTTTGTATTGTGTAGTTCCTTCTTATTTCCAGAGTGATTAGAAACATGTCCTCAGAGTCATGGTGACTCTTGGGTCCTTGAAGAGCTCTCTCTTCTAACCTTTGGTGGTGCTATTTTGTCTGATACCTTTTTGATGAACTATCATGACAGTGGTTTGTATCTCCAAGATAAGGATTAAATTTTCAAAAGAGGAATTAATAGGATGCATTGGAGAGATGTACATGTTATAAAACAATGAGTCATAAGTGACCTGTGGCTGTATGAAATGTCCTGGGCAGAAATTATATCTTTTGGGTTTATTTTCATCTGGTGCTTCTTTATCTGACTTTATACACTGTATTACCACAACCCATCAAATAGATTTTGTTTATTAAAGGAAGTCAATTGACTGTGCCATTCTGTGCATATATTATCTATTTAATAACAAAGGAAGATAGAGTCTTCTTTTTTTGGTGACTGTTTCCTTTGCAAGCTGCTGCTTCTATGTGTTTCATTAGATCACTGTCACCACAGTTATTAACAGAGAACTCTTTTTTTGTGTTGCACATTGCAATGAAAAGACATCCTTGTAACTTTGCCAAAAGATGACAGCTTCAGGATGGAGCCAGTTACAGCTGATTTTCTCCAGGTCTCTCTCTCTCCCATCAGACACAATATGATATTTGGGATCCCCTATCCTGCCACACTCATACTCCCCACCCACATCTGTTCTCAGTTTTTCTGCAAGGATATTTTCTGAATTATACCTGATAACTTCTCTGAATTATCAGTATTACTTTTTAAAATCATAGAATATACACATTTGTATCTATTTATTATAAAATATAATGAGTTTGATCCATAAGATTTTTGCTTGTACAGAATCAATTCATTGAGGAAAGTTAATCAATCCACACTGTCATGTGATATCATAGAGTTCAATAAGTCTTTCCTGCTTTGTCTGGAATTTTTATTTTTTTAATCCACTTTTAGTCCTGTGAAGATATGAGATATATTAAAAGACTCACTATACATCCTGAGAAGAGTATTGGTTTTATATTTTAAAAATTACTAGCCCCCTAGAGAAAATTCTCAGTGTCTTAAAGACACTGTGTCCTTTTCCATCTGACCTAAGACCTTCTACTAATACTTGAAGTTCCTGACAGCTGGGATATTCCTCTCATTAATTATAAAAGAATATCTAATCTATTAGGAAATCATTTCAAAAATATTATTTGCTTCCTACCTTTAGAAAAAATAAAAGTTTAGGGCTATTCTAAGTTTGTCCCCAGTTATTTTTGTCTTACTGAATTTTACTTATTTGTGGGTGATAATATTTAGTTATGTTATTTCTTCCAAAGACATACACACATTTTATATGTTTGTGTGTATAGGAAAGTTTAATCAGAGGCAAGGAAACCAGATTCAAAATACTTGGAATTTTACGAAAAAATTCTAAATGAAGATACAATCCTGTGTTTCACAATGTACTCTACTGATGAAATTTATTGTATTCCCAGAATAGATATTTATGGTAGACAATAAGTAAAGACTGGTAATTTATGGGACTATAACTTGGCTTCTGATTAGTTATTTTTATTCTGATTCTATGATTTTATCTGGGATATTTTTACTCTCATGTACCTCAAGTTCATTGAAGATTGGGGCTGCTGTCTCAGATTCTTTGGAATAGCTGACCTTTAACATGAACCTTTGCCATTTCAGCATCTTCTTATTGTACTAAGCTAGGCTTGTTGTTCAGAGATGGCAAGGCAGGAGGTTCTTGTTATATAGTAAGAAATTATGATGGTTAAATTAAAGTAGGTTTAAACATCATCATATCAATATTATCAATAAATGTGAATGGCTTAATATCCTGATTAAAAGGTAGAGATTGACATTTGGATAAACTAGAAAGACCTAATTATATGCTGTCAGCAAAACACTTTAAGCAGAAAGACAGAAAAAGATTAAAAGTAAAAGATGGGCCGGGTGCAGTGGTTCACGCCTGTAATCCCAGCACTTTGGTAGGCCAAGGCGGGTGGATCACGAGGTCAGGAGATCGAGACTGTCCTGGCTAACACAGTGAAACCCCATCTCTACTAAAAATACAAAAAAAAAAATTATTAGCCGGGCGTGGTGGCGGGTGCCTGTAGTCCCAGCTACTCGGGAGGCTGAGGCAGGAGAATGGCTTGAACCCAGGAGGCGGAGCTTGCAGTGAGCCCAGATTGCGCCACTGCACTCCAGCCTGGGTGACAGAGCAAGACTCCCTCTCAAAAAAAAAAAAAAAAAAAAAAAGTAAAAGATGGTAAAAAATACATTTGCTAACACTAATCAAAAGAAAGCTTATGTAGCTCTATTAATATCAAAGTCAATTTGAAAGCAAAGTATATTACCAGGGATAAAAAGAAGATCATTTCTTAATAACAAAGGGATCAGTTTATCTAGAGGACATAACAATCCTAAAGGTTTATGCAACAATCCTAGACACTCAAATACACAGAGCAAAACCTGATAGAACTGCAAAGAGAAGTAGACATATCAACAGTTATACTTGAATATTTCAATGCCCCTTTCTCAATAATTGATAGAACAAGTAGACAAAAATCAGTAAAGGTGTCTAAAATCTGTACAACGCTGTCAACCAATTTGAACTAATTGACATTTATAGAATGTTCCACCCAACAACAGCAAAATAGATCGTTTTATCAAGTTAACATAGAACGTTTACCTGCATAGACCATATTCTTGGCCATAAAGCAAGTCTATATAAATTTTAAAATTATTCAAGTCATACAAACTACATTCTTCAACCACAGTGAAATTAAACTAGAAATCAATAATGTGAAAACATCTGGAAAAAACCCAAATATTTGGAAACTAAATAACACAATTCTAAATACCCCACGAACTAAAAAGTAATCAAAAGCATAATTTAAAAATACCTTGAACTGAATGAAAATAAAATGTGGATGCCACCAAAGCTGAATTAAGAGGGAGATTTATAGCACAAAATGTCTATACTAGGAAAGAAGAAAGTACTCAAGTCAATGATCTTAGCTTCCACTTTAAAGAAATTATAAATGGAAGAGCAAATGGAATCCAACTAAGCAGATGAAATAATCAGCACAGAAAACGGTATGAAATAGACAACAAAAAATCAATAGAGAAATATAGTGCAACTAAAAGCTAGTTACTTGATAAGATTAATAAGATTGATAATTCCCTACCCAGACTTATCAGGAAAAGAAGAGAGAAGACAAAAATTGCCAATATCATGAATGAGAGAGTTGATATCACTATATATTCTAGAAACATTAAAAGAATAGTAAGGGAATGTTGCAAAAACTTTATGTCAATAAGTTAGAAAATGTAGGAAAAATGGGCAAATTCCATGAAAAACATAATCTATCAAAACTTACTGAGGAAAAATAAATAACAAAATAGTCCAATCTCTGTTAAAGAATTACATTTTTGATTAAAAATTTACTGACAGAAAAACGGTGCACACAGATGGTTTCACTGGTAAATTCTATCAAACATTTAGAGAAAAATAATATAAATGATACGTAAACTCTTTCAAAAAATAAATAAGGAGGGAATAAATTCTATCTCATTCTTTGAAGCCAGTATTACTTTGATACTAAAACCAAAGACATAGCAACAATATATAACTCTAATGAATATAGATGCAAAATTCCTAACAAGATTTTAGCAAATATAATTCACAAATGTATCAAAAGATAATATTTTATGACCAAGTAGAATTTCTCACCAAAATACATGATTGGTTTAACACTCAGAAATCAGTCATTGGAACTTGCTATGTTAAGAGACAGAAAGGGAAATCCTTAGTATCATCTCAAGAGATCCAACAAAAGCACTTAAAAGATTCAACACTTTTCACAGTGAAAATCCTCAGAATACTAGGTAAAGTACTACTTCAACCTGAAAAAGAAAATTTCTGAAAAACTTATAGCCAATATTATGATGAAAGACTAAATTCTGCCTGAGCATGACAGCTCATGCCTGGAATCCCAGCATTTTGGGAGGTCAAGGCCACTGGATCACTTGAGCTCAGGAGTGTGAGACCAGCCTGGGCAACATGGCAAAACCCCATCTCTACTAAAAATTAGCCGGGCATAGTGATGTGTGCCTGTGGTGCCAGCTACTTGGAGGGCTGAGGTGGAATGATCACTTGAGCCCTGGAGGTCAAGGCTGCATTGAGCTGTGATTACGCCACTGCACTACAGCCTGGGTGACAAAGTGAGAACCTATCTCAATAAACAAATAAATAAATATAAATTATTTCTCATGTGAGGCAAGAATATCCTCTTTCCCCACTTGTATTTAATATTGTATTTGTGGTCCTAGCTAATGTATTAAAAAATACAAGAAATAAATGGCATTGAGATTGAAAAAGGAGAAATAAAAACTGTCTTAATTTGCAGATGATATCATGGTCTCTGCCAAAAATCGGAAGGCATTTTCAAAAATACTACTAGAACTAATAATTATGTTTAGCCCATTTGTAGGATATAAGATCAATATACAAACATCAATTGTATTTTTATATAGTAAAAAGAAACAATTGGAAATTAAAATAAAAATATTATTTGCTATAGCATTGAACAATATGAAATATTTTGGGGTAAATATGTATTAGACTTCTCCATTGAAAACCAACTGTGAGAAACTCAAGATGACCTAAATAGAGATATATATCATTTTCATGTATCAGAAAACATAATATTTTTAAGATGTCAATTTTACCTTAAGTATTCTGTAGATTTAATTCAGTACTAATAAAAATTTCAGTAAGCTTTCTTTGTAAAAATTGACAAGCTTAGTCTAAAATTCATGCAAAGGAATTACAATAGAAAACAACAACAACAAAAAGCAAAGTTGGAGGACATTTACTAAGTGAGTGCAAAACTTATTATGAAAGTATAGCAAACAAGGCAGTGTGGTATGGGGAAAGGCAGGCATGTAGGTCAATGGAACAAAGTAGAAAGTCTGAAAATAGACAATGTTTATAAAGGTCAATTGATTTCTTACAAAACTGTCAAGGTAATCAATGGACTTGTTGAGAATACTCAATAAATGATACCAAAAGAATTGGATTTTCATGTGCAAACAAATAAAATTTAACCTTTTATTAACACTTTATAAAAATGAACTTGAAATAGATTATAGACACAAATTTAAGAGCAAATACTATGACATTTATAGAATAAACTATAGTAGAAAAAAGATTGTATCTTTAGGTTAGGCACAGATTTCTTAAATAGGATACTAAAAACACAAAGCACAACAGAAAAATAATAATATATTGAACTTCTTTAAAATTAAAACTTTACTCTCCAAAAGATCCCATTAAGAGTATGAAAAGGTGGGAGTTTAGGAAAAACGGCAAATAGGAGACAGGACTAATATGTAGCTCCCAGTTGGATGGACAGAACAGAGTGAGGAGACTCACATTGTGAACTTTTGCTCTAGAACCACCACAAGAACATACTGGAAAAACTGAGTGACCCTTTCACAGACCCTTTGAAAAATGTGGCCTGCCACTGAAAACTCCACAAGAGAGCCAAAACACTGTGAGTCCGTCCCCAAAGTGACAGGGAGAAAAGTCTGCCTCGAAACACACATCTTCACCGGGAAACCTAAAAATCCAGATCATGGGAGAAGGATTTAAACTTACCTAGAACAGAAATGGACTTAAGAGAGCCAAGCAAAATATAAAAGTAGAAGTAGCAGTGGGAAGAGCCCTGGAGTCACTACTGGTCCCCAGCTCATGCCCAAGGAACCCATTCCTGGCTGTATTTCATGGAGTCCTTGAGGAAGGCAGCCAGCGGAATTGGGGAGGGGTCACAGGGTTAAATAAGCGTCTAGTTGAACTTTGTAATAATTTCAACTGAGCCTGAATTTTCCTGAGCAGAATTCATGGGTCAGGGGAGGTGAAGTGGAGATATGAGCACAGTAGCCAAGCCAAAGATGAGGGCAGGTGGGGAGGGGCAAGACCTGAGATCCCTGCTTGCTTTCTCAGTGGAGAGGCTTGTAGCCTGGGGCAAGATCTCAGCTCTGCTTGCTGGCTGCCTAGATATAAACTGGGTGCTGTTGGTGGAGCACGGTGGGAGTGAGACTGGGCTTGCTGGCTGCATGATAGCTGGGTGAGGCCTGTCACTCTGGCGTTCCCCCACTGCCCTGGCAACCTGTATGATGCAACAGAGGCAGCCATAACCCACCTAGGAACATAACTCCATTGGTCTGAGAACCACCCTCCCATCCCCGACAGTGGCCACAGCAAGCTCTGCCCAAGGAGAGTCTGAGCTCAGACCTGCCTAACACTGCCCTCACCTGATGGTTTTTCTCTACCCACCCTGCTAGCTGAAGACAAAAGACATAAATTCCTGGGAGCTCTATGGCCCTGCCCATTGCCTGAGAAACCTGAGTACTTATCCTGGCCAATGTAGGGCAAGATTATATCCCCTTTCTACTACTGCAGCTGGTGCTCTCTTGAAAGCATTACCTCAGTTAGATGTAATTGAGTTAGTTAGATGGAGGCCAACTAACTCAAGCCATTCAAGCAACTCATAACAGAACTCTGCTCCAAAGAGGAGAAAACAACAGCTAATTCCATCACTTAAAACACCCTGGCTAACCAGAGGTCCTAAGTCTGTCCATGTGACAACTTCACTTGATTTTTTACAAAACTGCCAAGGTAATTAATGGACTTGTTGAAAAGACCCAATAAATGATACCAAAACAATTGATTTTCATGTGCAAACCAGCATTTGAGAAAACCAGTACACAAAACAAAACTACAACCAAGGACTCCCACAGAGTCCACTTCACTCCACTGCCACTTCCACCAGAGCAGGTGCTGGTATCCATGACTGAGAGACCTGAAGATAGATCACATCCCAGAACTCTTTGCAGACAGTCCTCAACACCAGCATGGAGCCCAGTAGCCCTGCTTTTTGGCTAGACTCAGAAAAGCAATAACAATCACTGCAGTCTGACTCTCAAGAAGACCCATCCCTAGAGTAAGGGGGAAAGCGCCACATCAAGGAATCACCCTGTGGCATGAAAGAATCTGAACAGCAGCTCTTATGTTACAAATTTTTCCACTGAAACAGTCTACCCAAATGAGACAGAACCAGAAAAGCAATTCTTGTAATATGACAAACCAAGGTTGTAGAACACCACCAAAATATCACACTAGCTCTCTAGCAATGGATCCAAACCAAGACAAAATCTCTGAAGTGCCAGATAAAGAATTTAGAAGGTTGATTATTAAGCTACTTAAGGAAGTACCAGAGAAAGGTGAAAACCAACTTAAAGAATTTTTTAAAAAAATACAGGATATGGATGAAAAAGCCTCCAGAGAAATAGATATCATACAGGGAAGACAATCACAACTCCTGGAAATGAAAGACACACTTAGAGAAATGCAAGATACACTGGGAAGTTTCAACAATAGAATTGAACAAGTAGAAGAAACAACATCAGAGTTTGAAGACAATGCTTTTGAATTAACCGCATCCAACAAAGACAAAGAAAGAATAATTTTAAAAAAATGAACAAAGCCTCCAAAAGTTTGGGATTATGTGAAATGACTAAAGCTAAGAATAATTGGTGTTCCTGAGGAAGAAGATAAATCTAAAAGTTTGGAAAACATATTTGAGGGAATAATTTGGGAAAACTTCTTTGGTCTTGCTAGAGATCTAGACATCCAAATACAAGAAGCTGAAAGAACACCAGGGAAATTTATTGCAAAAAGATCATCACCTAGGCACATAGTCATCAGGTTATCTAAAGTCAAGACAAAGAAAAGAATCTTAAGAGCTGTGAGGCAAAAGCATCAGGTAACCTGTAAAGGAAAACCTGTCAGATTAACAGCAGATTTCTCAGCAGAAACTCTATAATCCAGAAGGGATTAGGGTCCTATATTTCTCCTCCTTGAATAAAATAATTATTTTGTTTTGCCAAGAATTTTGTATCCAGAGAAAGTAAGCTTCATAAATGAAGGAGAGAGTCTTTTTTTTTTTTTTTTTTTTTCTTTTTTTAGATGGAGTCTCGCTTTGTCACCCAGGCTGGAGTGCAGTGGCACAATCTCAGCTCACTGCAAGCTCTGCCTTCTGGGTTCACGCCATTCTCCTGCCTCAGCCTCCCAAGTAGCTGGGACTACAGGTACTCACCACCACACCCAGCTAATTTTTTGAATTTTTTTTTTTAGTAGAGACAGGGTTTCACTGTGTTAGCCAGGATGGTCTCGATCTCCTGATCTTGTGATCTACCCACCTTGGCCTCCCAAAGTGCTGGGGTTACAGGCATGAGCCACAGCACCCGGCTGAGAGATAGTCTTTTTTAGACAAACAATTGCTGAGAGAATTCACCCCTACCAAGTAAGCATAGAAGAAAGGCTAAAAGGAATTCTAACTCTTGAAACAAACCTCAAAATACATCAAAATAGAATCTCCTTAAAGCATAAATCTCATAGAGCCTATAAAACAATAACACAATGAAAAAAAAACCCACAGTATTCAGGCAACAACTAGCATGATAAAGAGAACAGTACGTCACATCTCAATACTAACATAGAATGTAAATGGATGAAATGCTCCACATAAGAGATATAGAATGGCAGAATGGATAAATAGTCACTAACCAAGCATCTGCTGTCTTCAAGAGACTCACCTTACACATAAGGACTCACATAAACTTAAGGTAAAGGGGTGGAAAAAGTATATTGCATGCAAATGGAAACCAAAAACAAGCAGGAGTAGCTATTTTTATATCAGACAAAATAGACTTTAAAGCAACAACAGTTAAAAAAGAAAAAGAGGGACATTATATAATTATAAAACAGTTAGTCCAACAAGAAAATATTACAGTCCTAAATATATATGCAACTAACACTGGAGCTCTCAAATTTATAAAACAATTACTACTAGACCTAAGAAATGCAGCAGATGGCAACACAATAATAGTGGTGGGCCTCAGTACTCCACTGACAGCACTGGACAGGTCATCAAGACAGAAAGTCAATAAAGAAACAATGGATTTAAACTATATCCTAGAACAAATGAACTTAACAGATATTTACAGAATATTCTGCCCAACAACTGCAGAATATGCATTCTACTTATTAATACATGGAACATTCTCTAAGATAAACCATATGATAGGCCACAAAACAAGCCTCAATAAATTTAAGAAAATAGAAATTATATCAGGTACTCTCTCAGACCACAGTGGAATAAAATTAGAAATTAACTCCAAAAGGAAATCTCGAAACTATACAAATACATGAAAATTAAATAATCTGCTCCTGATTAATCTTTAGGTCAATAATAAAATGAAGATGGAAATTTAAAATTCTTTAAACTGAATGATAATCATGACTCAACCTATGAAAACCTCTGGGATACAGCAAAAGAAGTACTAAGAGGAATGTTCATAGCATCAAATGCCTAAATCAAAAAGTCTGAAAAAGCACAGATAGACAATCTAAGCTCACACCTCAAGGAACTAGAGACAGAAGAACTTATCAAACCCAAACACAGCAGAAGAAAAGAAATAACAAAGATCAAAGCAGAAATAAATGAAATTGGAACAAAAAAACACAAAAGATAAATGAAACAAAAAGCTGGTTCTTTGAAAAAATAAACAAAATAGATAGGCCATTAGTGAGATTAACCAAGAAAATAAGCCCAATTAAAAACTAAATGGGAGATATTACAACCGATACCACAGAAATACAAGAGATCATTCAAGGCTACTATGAACACCTTTATGTACACAAACTAGAAAACCTAGAGGAGATGGATACATTCCTGGAAATATACAACTCTCCTAGATTAAACCAGAAAATAATAGAAAGTCTGAACAGACCAATAACAAGTAGTGAGATTAAAACAGTAATTAAAAAAATGCCAACAAAAAAGTCCAGATTCTCAGTGGAGTTCTATCAGACATTCAAAAAGGAATTAGTACCAACCTCATTGAAGCTATTCCAAAAGATAGAGGAGATTCTTCCTAAATTACTCTATGAAGCCAGTGTTATCCTAATGCCAAAACCAGGAAAGGACATAACAAAAAAAGAAAACTACGGACCAATATCTCTGATGAACATAGAGGCAAAAATCCTCAATAAAATAGTAGCTAACTGAATCCAACAGCATATCAAAAAGATACCATATTCAAGTGGGTTTCATTTCAGGGGTGCAGGGTTGGTTTAACATACGCAAGTCAATAAATTTGATACACCACGTAAACAGAATTAAAAACAAAAATAATATTATCATCTCAATAGATGCAGAAAAAGCATTTGACAAAATCCAGCATCCCTTTAAGATTAAAACTCTCAGCAAAATTGGCATAGAAAGGACATACTAAGGTGATAAAAGCCATGTATGAAAAACCCACAGCCAGCATTATACTGAATGAGAAATAGTTGAAAGTATTCCCCCTGAGAACTAGAACAAGACAAGGATGCCCACTTTCACTACTCCTATTCAACATAGTGTTGGAAGTCTTAGCCAGAGCAATCAGACAAGAGAAAGAAATAAATGGCACTCAAATCCATAAAGAGGAAGTTAAATTGTCACTGTTCACTATGACATGACATGATCGTATACCTAGGAAACCCTAAAGACTCATCCAAAAAGCTCCTATATCTGATAAATGAATTAAGTAAAGTTTCAGATACAAAATCAATGTACACAAATTAGTAGCACTGCTATACACTAATAGTGACCAAACTGAGAATTAAATCAAGAACTCAACCCCTTTTACAACAGCTGCAAAAATAAAATATGTTAAAATACTTACGAATATACCTAACCAAGAAAGTGAAAGATCTCTACAAGGAAAACTATAAAACACTGCTAAAAGAAATCATAGATTACACAAATAGAAACATATACCATACTCATGGATAAGTAGAATCGACATTGTGAAAATGGCCATACTGACAAAGGCAGTCTATAAATTCAATGAAATTCCCATAAAAAATACCATCATCATTCTTCGCGAACTAAAAAAAAATCCTGAAATTCATATGGAACCAAAAAAGAGCCCATGTAGCCAAAGCAACACTAAACAAAAATAATAAATTTGGAGGTATTGCATTACCTGACTTCAAACTTACTACAAGGCGTTAGTTACCAAACAGCAAGATACTGGTATAAAAATAGGCACATAGTTCAATGGAACCAAATAGAGAACCCAGAAAGAAAGCCAAATACCAACAGCCAACTGATCGTCGACAAAGCAAGCCAAAACATAAAGTGGGGAAAGGACACCCTATTCAACAAATAATGCTGGGATAACTGGCAAGCCACATGTAGAAGAATGTAACTGGATCCTCATGTCTCACCGTATACAAAAATCACCTCAGGATGGATCAAAGACTTAAATCTAATGTCTGAAACCATAAAAATTCTAGCAGATAACAACAGAAAACCTCTTCTAGACAGTGGCTTAGGCAGAGTTCATGACCAAGAACCTGAAAGAAAATATAACAAAAGCAAAGATAAATAGATGGAACTTAAACTAAAATGTTTCTGCACAGCAAAAAATAATAATAATAATAATAATAATAATCAGCAGAGTACACAGACAACCCATAGAGTGGGAGAAAATATTCACTAACTATTCATCCAATGAAGGACTAATATCCACAATCTACAAGGAACTCAAAACAAATCAGCAAGAACAACAACAACAAATAATAATCCCATAAAAAAGTGGGCTAAGGAGATGCACAGACATTTCTCAAAAGGAGATAGATAAATGGCCAACAAACATATAAAAAAAGTTCAACATCACTAATGATCAGGGAAGTGCAAATCAAAGCCACGATGTGATAACACATTACTCCTGCAAGAATGGCCATAATTTAAAAAATTATAAAATGTTGGCAAAGATGTGGTGAAAAGGGTGCTCTTTTACACTGCTGGTGGAAATGTAAACTAGTACAACCACTATGGAAAAAAGTGTGGCGATGGAGACTACTTATTTTTTATTTTTTTATTTTTTTAAAATATATTCACATTTATTAAAATTCATATTCATTAAAATTATTATTTATTATTATTATTATACTTTAAGTTTTAGGGTACATGTGCACAATGTGCAGGTTAGTTACATATATATACATGTGCCATGCTGGTGTGCTGCACCCATTAACTCGTCATTTAGCATTAGGCATATCTCCTAAAGCTATCCCTCCCCCATCCCCCCACCCCACAACAGTCCCCAGAGTGTGATGTTCCCCTTCCTGTGTCCATGTGTTCTCATTGTTCAATTCCCACCTATGAGTGACAATATGCGGTGTTTGGTTTTTTGTTCTTGTGATAGTTTACTAAGAATGATGATTCCCAATTTCATCCATGTCCCTACAAAGGACATGAACTCATCCTTTTTTATGGCTGCAGAGTATTCCATGGTGTATATGTGCCACATTTTCTTAATCCAGTCTATCATTGTTGGACATTTGGGTTGGTTCCAAGTCTTTGCTATTGTGAATAGTGCCACAGTAAACATATGTGTGCATGTGTCTTTATAGCAGCATGATTTATAGTCCTTTGGGTGTATACCCAGTAATGGGATGGCTGGGTCAAATGGAATTTCTAGTTCTAGATCCCTGAGGAATCGCCACACTGACTTCCACAATAGTTGAACTAGTTTACAGTCCCATCAACAGTGTAAAAGTGTTCCTATTTCTCCACATCTTCTCCAGCACCTGTTGTTTCCTGACTTTTTAATGATTGCCATTCTAACTGGTGTGAGATGGTATCTCATTGTGGTTTTGATTTGCATTTCTCTGATGGCCAGTGATGGTGAGCATTTTTTCATGTGTTTTTTGGCTGCATAAATGTCTTCTTTTGAGAAGTGTCTGTTCATGTCCTTCGCCCACTTTGTGATGGGGTTGTTTGTTTTTTTCTTGTAAATTTGTTTGAGTTCATTGTAGATTCTGGATATTAGCCCTTTGTCAGAGGAGTAGGTTGCGAAAATTTTCTCCCATTTTGTAGGTTGCCTGTTCACTCTGATGGTAGTTTCTTTTGCTGTGCAGAAGCTCTTGAGTTTAATTAGATCCCATTTGTCAATTTTGGCTTTTGTTGCCATTGCTTTTGGTGTCTTAGACATGAAGTCCTTGCCCATGCCTATGTCCTGAATGGTAATGCCTAGGTTTTCTTCTAGGGTTTTTATGGTTTAAGTCTTTAATCCCTCTTGAATTAATTTTTGTATAAGGTGTAAGGAAGGGACCCAGTTTCAGCTTTCTACATATGGCTAGCCAGTTTTCCCAGCACCATTTATTAAATAGGGAATCCTTTCCCCATTGCTTATTTTTCTCAGGTTTGTCAAAGATCAGATAGTTGTAGATATGCGTCATTATTTCTGAGAGCTCTGTTCTGTTCCATTGATCTATATCTCTGTTTTGGTACCAGTACCATGCTGTTTTGGTTACTGTAGCTTGTAGTATAGTTTGAAGTCAGGTAGTGTGATGGAGACTCTTTAAAGAACTAAAAGCAGAAGTATCATTTGATCCAGAAATCCCACTACTGGGTATCTACCCAGAGGAAAATAAGTCCTTATATGAAAGACCCATGTTTATAGCAGCACAATTCACAATTGCAAAATCATGGAACCAACCAGAATGCCCATCAAAAAACAAGTGGATAAAGATATATATATATCTTTGTGATATATATATATATACATATATATATATATATATGATGGAATACTACACAAGCCATAAAAAGAAATTAATTAGAAGCATTTGCAGTGACCTGGATGAGATTCAAGACTACTATTCTAAGTGATGTAACTCAGGAATGGAAAACCAAACATTGTATATTCTCACTGATATGTGGGAGCTAAGCTATGAGGATGTAAAGGCCTAAGAATGATACAATGGACTATTACTACCTTATATATATTTATTATATTATATATAATGTGGTATATATATTATATATATCACATTTCTTTACTCACTCACTGGTTGATGGGCATTGAGGCTGGTTCTATATTTCTGCAATTGTAATTTGTGTTGCTGTAAACATGCTTGTGCAAGTGTCTTTTTCATATAATGACTTATTTTCCTTTGGGTAGATACCCAGTAGTGGGATTTCTGGATCAAATGGTAGTTCTACTTTTAGTTCTTTAAGGAATCTCCACACTTTTTTCCATAGTGCTTGGACTAGTTTACATTCTCACCAGTAGTGTAAAAGTGTTCCTTTTCACCACATGCTTGGCAACATTTTTTGATTTTTGAATTTTGGCCATTCTTGCAGGAGTAAGGTGGTATTACATTGTGGTTTTGATTTGCATTGCAAAACATTCTGGTTTTGATTTGCATTGCAAAACATTCTGGTTTTGATTTGCATTTCATTATATATATATAATCAAATAACAATGGAATACTACTCAGCCATAAAGAAGAATGAAATAATGGCATTTGCAGCAACCTGGATGGAGCTGGAGAGCATTATTCCAAGTGAAGTAACTCAAGAAAGGAAAACCAAACATTGTATGTTCTCACTTATAAGTAGGAGCTAAGCTCTGAGGACATAAAGAAATAAGAATGATATAATGGACTCTGGGGACCTGGGGGTAAGGGTGGGAGTGGGGATGAGGGATAAAGGACTACACATTGGGTGTAGTTTACACTGCTTGGGTGGGTGTACCAAAATCTCAGAAATCACCACTAAAGGACTTATCCTTGTAACCAAAGGCCATCTGTTCCCCCAAAACTATTGAAATTAAATGAATAAATAAATAAATAAATATTGATAGTGAAAAAAAGAATATGAAAAGGTAAATGTATACCAAGAGAAAATATTTGCAAAACATATATCTGACAAAGAATTTGCAATCAGGCTATATAAGCAACAATTATGTTTCTAAAAAGAATAGAACCTGAATATTTAGAGGGTTATAGGAAGGGCAAATAAGCCCAAGAAAAATGCTCAGCACCATTAGTAATTAGGGAAAGATTAATTAAAACCATAATGAGTGGAATCACCATCATACCACAGAATGGCTAAAGTTAAAAAGACTGACAGTATTAAGTATTGGCAAGGAAATGGAGCAACTGGAACTCTCATACACTGCTGTTGGAATGCAAAATGGTACAACCACTTTGGAAAACAGTTTGGTAGTTTCTTATACAGTTGAACAGACACTTACCATAAGTCCCATTGATTCTACCACCAAGTTATTTACCTGACAGAAATTAAGACATAGGCCTACACACAGACTAGCTTATAGTGGCTTTTTTTCATAATAGACATAAACTGGAAATCACCCAAACATACATCAAATGGTGAATGGACAACAAACAAATTGTGGTTATATTCATAAGGAATGGCTATATCCATTATTTACAAGGAATTTGGTGATGAGAAGTCCCAGGATTGTTCCAGCAACCCAATTATATCAGGGTGATCAGTTGGCTTGTGTGTTAATCTCGTCATTTTTTTTTATGGTTTTAAGATAGTTTACATAGCTCAAAGCATCACCCAACAAGGTCTGAAAGAAGAGAGGGTGATGTTGGGGTAGGGGGTATGAAAAGCCTTTTCTTTATATAGTTCTTTATTTTATCCTGAAGCAATGTTATCTCCAGAAGCTGTCAGCAGACTTTCTCTAGAGCAAACCACTGGCAAAGAAAAATAATATTTCTCTGAATGGCTTATATCAATCATGATTTATCTCTCAGATCTGGGCCAAGTGCCCACCATTGCTAAGCACATGGGTGGATCCAGTCTTTGTATAACTTAAAGGTTCTTTAAGTAAAAGAATACAAAATTCCAAACACCAGCTTTGTAGGGGCCCCCCATATGCTCTTGCAAGCAGCCATGCTAGGGAGGGGCTCTGACTAGTTTCACTGGAGTCATGGCTAGTAGCTTCATTGTAGTCATGCAAGGGAGGGGACCTGACTAGCTTCAATGTGACCTTTACTAGCTTCACTGTAAACTCACTTACCCCTGGGTACTTGCAACTCATCCTCTGAAGAAATTCAAGGCTTTGTTGGTAGGATCAGGTGGCTATTATTAATACACAGTCGAGCAATACTTTCTGCCACAATTCCCTTTTTCAAGGAGATCAGAATCTTAGAAAATTCTCTAAGAGTATTGATATAATTTATGGGAACTATGAACTGATAGGTAACATTATTGCTGTTTAAATTTCCTTCTCCAGCTAGAATGGAAATGATGCTAAATGCCAGCTCCTGTGTAGGACTAGTAAAAGCAGCAGCATACCAGAAAAAAAAAAATCATAGTTGAGGCTTTCTTCAGGGTTTCCTCTTCACCATTTTTAGTTGCATAGCCTTAAGCAAGTTATTTAATATTTCTGGGCCTTAATTACCTTTTATATAGTGGGGGTAATGGTGGATAAAAGTCTATGATATTTGCTAAATTTGAAATAAATCTGCTCATAGTTCCCCTGACAGTATTTTTTTCCTAAGGATGTTATGGACATCTAGGAAGGGGAATCCACTTTATATTTTGGTCCCTACTTTCAGTTCACTACTTGAGGCTCTTTCCTTTTTCTTTTCCATATTTCCTGGGCTTTTGCTACAAGCTGATTTTTTTTTTCCTAAATGATCACTTAATTCCTAAAAGCCAAGCTACAGATTGTTGGGTGGGTAGTGAGAAGCAGTATATTTTTCTTTCAAGAGCTTATTTAGAGTGATTGTTAACAGGTATCCTTAGTGATTAAATCATTAAGTGAGAATGCAGTTTGTGAAATAATGTTTTCTCAAGCTACTCAATTTTTTTAAGTACGATGCGGCAAACATCAACTCACAGCTTTTATTCGGACTGATCTGAATTCCTATTATCAAACACTTCATAAATAATTCAAAAGGAAAACAATGGATAACTCATGTTATATTTGTCTTTCATAAATAATACTTTCAAATCATTAAGTTGTGTCTGTCTTCACAGCAGCAGCTTGTGGAATGGAGATTTGCCCACTCTTTGATTAAATATGAACACTGTAGTCAGAGAAAATACGTAATTAATATGTAATAATTAAAGCAGGATGCGTCCACTTATTGGGTACCTTCTGGGTGTCAGGCACTATTCTAGGCACTTCATATCTCCTATTTCATTTAGTTTTTATAACAATCATGCAAAGTAAGTATTAATTCTTCCAATTTAAAATGAAGAAACTGAAAATTAATTTTAAAAAGTTAAATAACTGGCCCCAGATGATGCAGTTAAAAAAAAAAAAAGTAAAACTCAAATCCTGTCTGATTCCAGGCCAGTGCCTTTAACCACAATGCCCAATGCTCCTGTCACTGTGCCGCACTGCCACTTGACAAATGAGCACCATTGGAAAGACAGAAGTTTGGAGTTCTTGGTCCATCTTCCTGGCACTAATTTTTGTGGATTCAGAGTGGGATATTCATAACACCTTAATCCTGCCACTCACTCTATTCCTCTCTGAAGGTTCCTAATGAGAAGTCTTCATAGAAATGATTCTGAAATGATGAGCAAATAGGTATTTTTAATAGCTCAGGAACCTAAAATTTCAGGGTACATAGTTATAAGGCTCAGTAACAGGGGACCCAGAAGAATTTCTTTCCTGACTCTCCCCAAACATGGACAGACATTCCCATTTGTGCCTGAATATCAAGTTCCAACAGAAGACGTGAGAAGTGGGTGGAGGGTAGTAAGACTTTTATTCACCCAAATTACATTCACCCAAAACACAACATGGTCCAAGGTGCTAGATTTGTGCTGTGCACTTGCTGCATGAAAGAGGAAAAATGCAAAAGGCAGTAGAAATACAGACACTGAACATCTGGTCAGGAGGTAAACAGGTCAGGATAAGGTATGAACCAACTTTTATGGTAAAGAATCTTTGCCTTTTTACTCGTCCATACAGTAGCAAGTAAAAGAATAAAAGATAGCTTTACCTTTAGCCCTCATGGCACAGCGTTCCTGTCTTCTAATTAAACTATGGCCTCAAAAATGTCTTTGGCTCAGGTAATTGGAGGAATATGTCATTTACCTAAGCCAAGAAACAGCATGGTAGAATGGAACAAGTACTTTCATTTCAGGCTTCACTAAATACTGACTCTGTTGTCTGTGGGCCAAATTATTTAGAGTCTCTGAACCTCATTTTCCTCATTTATAAAATAGGAATTACAATATCTGTCCCTTAAGGACATTATAAAAATTAAAATATTAATAATATAAATGTTACCTGGTATATGGTAGGCCCCCAATAAACATAAATATTATTATTGTTGGTGTTACTGTTATTAATAATAATACAAAGCAGGTGCCCATGAATCATAATAATAATAGCTTTAGATTTAGAAAACCACCACAACTAATATTTACAGAAATCATACTCAATTCTAGGTGTACATAAAATGTGAACTATTGTTATACCCATTTTATGCTTAAGAAGCCTTACAGAGAGGCTAAGTTAATTACTCAAGGTCACATTGCTAATAGGTGATAGAGCAGTCAAGTTCTTTTGTTATTCTGTGCCAGTTTGATGAGTTATTGATCGGATTGATTCAAACATATGGGAATCTCATTGTCAAAGTTAATGTAATCTTAGTATGTCATTTCTGCCATAAAAATCTCCAATACTTCTCCACTGCTTTCAGGATAGGACATTGTACTAATCCATTTTCATGCTGCTGAAAAAGTCATACCCAAGACTGGGCAATTTACAAAAGAAAGAGGTTTAATTAGACTTACAGTTCCCTGTAGCTGGGGAAACATCACAATCATGGTGGGAGTCAAGGAAGAGCAAGTCATGTCTTACATGGATGGTGGCAGGCAAAGAGAGAATGAGAGAAGACACAAAAGCAGAAACCCCTGATGAAACCAGATCTCATGAGACTTTTTCACTACCGGGAGAACAGTATGGGGGAAACTGACCCCATGATTCAATTATCTCCCACCAGGTCCCTCCTAAAACATGTGGGAATTATGGGAGTACAATACAAGATGAGATCTGGGTGGGGACACAGAGCCAAACCATATCAGATATGAACACTTGAGCATAATATTTGACTATATCAGCACAGCCTTCCCTTCCAACTATATCTCTGAACAGTTACTACAACCCCAACCCATTCCAGCCATGCCAGTCTTCTCACTATTTCTTGAATATGGCAAAGGCCTATCAGGCTTTCACACCTCTGCTCATTGTATACTCTGCCTGGAATGTTCTTATAGCCCTCTATACACCCTCCATCCACTTTCAGACTCACACTCTTTGATTAAGACGTGGTAAATGTTATCCCCTATGTGAAAGCTTTTCTGATTCCTTTATGCAGGATCAATGATGTTCTTTCTCCATAAATTTAGCTTTTCACAGACAATTCTCTGCTTCATGTCTGCCCTTCTTGCTAGAATATATGAGTCCCTCAAGAGAAAGGACCTTGACTTATTCTGCTCTGTATCCTCAATAACTGTCAATGGCTGACTGTGAGTATGTTCCCAGTAAATGTTGGCTGATTGAATGAATAAAATTCACTGATTGATTTCCTCACCCGTTTCTGTGTTGTTGAGAAGAATGAGTCCAATAAATGATTGAGCTAGTAGTGACAGAGCTCATATGGGAATTCACGGTGCCACTGTATCCAGCCCTATGTGTCTTTTTGCTAGACCACACTTGGTTAGTTGTGACAAGGCAATATTTTAACAACACTTTTGACAAACAGTCAGCCTTAGAGGAACACATCTTTGTTTGCTCAGTTGCTTAACCTTAATGGTTGACTTTTCTTGTTCTCCATGGGGTTCCCATAGCACTGGAGGAATAGTGAAGCAGGTTCACATAAAGGAAGATGTAAAATATATCCTGACATTTATCAGCATTTCAGTAAGGCATTTGACAGATTCTTATGATGGGCTGATGGACCAGATGGAGAAACACTGGCTGGATAAAAGGATAATTCATTGGATTAGTAGCTGGTTGAATAGTTGTACCTAAACATCTACACAATAGAATTCCTGCTCCCAGAATAAATGCATTCATTCTTCTTTTCACTCTTTCTTGGTCTACTGAGGCATGTCTCACGTTCTGGGCCAGCATTGATTATTCAGTCTGTATCACAAAAGAATTGAAAAATAATATTAGAACTATTTTTGTTTGATGTGTGTTACTTTTATGATCCCTAAAGTTCTTTAAAATAGGGCATGTGTCTCATTATTTTGTCTTCTATGGCACCTTTACACGCTTGGGATAATGGAAAGATCAGAGAACCTAGACTCAGGCTCAGATCAACTATCTGCTCTGCCATGAACTAGCCATGTACTAAGAATTTGTTTTGTCCCTCAGGTGTAAAATGGGGACAAGAACAACTTTTCTCTTATAAACATAATCATTCTTCATGTCTAGTTTCTGATCAACTTCTCAGGGAAGCTGTTCTTGAAGCTTCAGACTATGTTAGCTCCCTCATTAAAATGCTCTCAAGCCACCAGGTCCTTATCATATTAGGTTGGTCCAAATATAATTGCAGTTTCGGACTGTGAATTTTAAATCATTATAACTAAACACATCTTTATTTATCAAAATAGGAACCATTACAATCAACACATTTTTTGTCAATGAGAAATAAGTTTGTTTATTCCTCTGCTTCAGGATTTGACAAACTCTTGGATAGCATTTTCTGCATCCTGCTGTTTGTGGAAGCATTTTCCCTGCAATAAATTGTTGAGATGCTTGAAGAAGCAGTAGTCAGTTGGCAAGAGGCCAGGTGAATATGGCAGATGAAGCAAAACTTTGTAGCCCAATTTGTTCGACGATTGAAGTGGTGGTTGTGTGATGTGCAGTTGGGCATTGTCGTGAAGAATTGGACCCTTTCTGTTGACCAATGTTGGCTGCAGGTGTTGCAGTTTTTGGTGCATCTCATTGATTTGCTGAGCATACTTCTCAGATGTAATGGTTTCACTGGGATTCAGAAACCTGTAGTGGATCAGAGCAACAGCAGACCACCAAACAGTGACCATGACCTTTTTTGGTGCAAGTTTGGCTTCGGGAAATGCTTTGGAGCTTCTTCTCAGTCCAACCACTGAGCTATTCATTGTCGGTTGTTGTAGAAAATCCACTTTTCATTGCATGTCACATCCAATTGAGAAATGGGTCCTTGTTGTTGTATAGAATAAAAGAAGACAACACTTTAAAACAACAATTTTTTTTTATTTATTACTCAACTCATGAGGCACCCATTTACTGAGCTTTCTCACCTTTCCAATATGCTTCAAATGCTGAATGACCACAGAATGGTCGATGTTGAGTTCTTCACCAACTTCTCGTGTAGTTGTAAGAGGAGCAGCTTTGATAATTGTTCCCAATTGGCTATTGTCAACTTCCGATGGCCAGCTGCTATGCTCCTCATCTTCAAGGCTCTCATCTCCTTTGCAAAACTTCTTGAAAACCACTGCACTGTACGTTCATTAGCAGTTCCTGGGCCAAATGCGCTGTTGATGTTGTGAGTTGTCTCCGCTGCTTTAGGACCCATTTTGAATTCGAATAAGAAATTCGTTTGAATTTGCTTTTTGTCTAACATTATTTTCATCGTCTCAAATAAATATAAAATAAACAGCCAGTAATGTCATTAGCAAAAAAAATAAAGTGAGAAGTGTACTTTAAAATTATGTATAACATAACCACATTTATTTAAGAATGTATTCCAATATCAAACAGCAAATTTCAACAATGCAAAAACCACAATTACGTTTGCACCAACCTAATATATGGTCGTTAAAATAAATTACGCTATTTCATTTTATAGGTAATTATTTGTTTAAAGTATTGCCTATTAAGCTGTAAGCTCTGTGAGGTTAGGGACTCTGTTTGTGTTGTACACTTCTGTATTTCTAGCACCTAACCAAAAACATAAACCAAGAGAGGCACTCACTCAATGTTTCTTAGATGAGTGAATCAACTTTAGCGTTGCCTACACAGTTCTGCCTGCATTAGCAGCCCCATTTGAGCCATCCTCCTCATCACTCTCCTGTTACAACCACATTGGCTTTTTCTCAGTTCCTTAAAAGTTTCATGCTTTTTATTTTTTCTGGGACTCTTTCACACGCTATTTCCTCTACTTGGAACAGAATGTTTTCCTGGCTTCCTCCCACTCCAATCTTTGCCCAGCAAATGCCTATTCTTTCTTCAGGCATCTCCTTTAAACAGTTTTTCCTCAGGAAAATGTTGTATTGTGTGCCTTCACACCTACCCCTACCCTGGTCCCTAAGTATGTCAGGATCCCATTACAACCTATATTGCTTCTTTATTGCTGTTATAATAATTGTATTTATCATTTAATGTAAAGTCTTAGGCACATGTTAAGCTTCAGGAAATCATACTGCATTTACTGCTGTAAAAGCCCCTAGGATCCAACATAGTGACCACCATATATGTATTAATAAATATCTGTTGCCCAAAAAATTTAGGCTCTTTCACGGCAGGCAAAGATAATAGGGAAAAGAGACAGGGAATAATGCCGCAATAAACATACGTGTGCATGTGTCTTTATAACAGCATGATTTATAGTTCTTTGGGTATATACCCAGTAATGGGATGGCTGGGTCGAATGGAATTTCTAGTTCTAGATCCCTGAGGAATCGCCACACTGACTTCCACAATGGTTGAACTAGTTTACAGTCCCACCAACAGTGTAAAAGTGTTCCTATTTCTCCACATCCTCTCCAGCACCTGTTGTTTCCTGACTTTTTAATGATTGCCATTCTAACTGGTGTGAGATGGTATCTCATTGTGGTTTTGATTTACATTTCTCTGATGGCCAGTGATGGTGAGCATTTTTTCATGTGTTTTTTGGCTGCATAAATGTCTTCTTTTGAGAAGTGTCTGTTCATATCCTTCGCCCACTTTTTGATGGGTTGTTTGTTTTTTTCTTGTAAATTTGTTGGAGTTCATTGTAGATTCTGGATATTAGCCCTTTGTCAGATGAGTATGTTGCGAAAATTTTCTCCCATTCTGTAGGTTGCCTGTTCATTCTGATGGTAGTTTCTTTTGCTGTGCAGAAGCTCTTTAGTTTAATTAGATCCCATTTGTCAATTTTGGCTTTTGTTGCCATTGCTTCTGGTGTTTTAGACATGAAGTCCTTGCCCATGCCTATGTCCTGAATGGTAATGCCTAGGTTTTCTTCTAGGGTTTTTATGGTTTTAGGTCTAACGTTTAAGTCTTTAATCCATCTTGAATTGATTTTTGTATAAGGTGTAAGGAAGGGATCCAGTTTCAGCTTTCTACATATGGCTAGCTAGTTTTCCCAGCACCATTTATTAAATAGGGAATCCTTTCCCCATTTCTTGTTTTTCTCAGGTTTGTCAAAGATCAGATAGTTGTAGATATGTGGCATTATTTCTGACGGCTCTGTTCTGTTCCATTGATCTATATCTCTGTTTTGGTACCAGTACCATGCTGTTTTGGTTACTGTAGCCTTGTAGTATAGTTTGAAGTCAGGTAGTGTGATGCCTCCAGCTTTGTTCTTTTGGCTTAGGATTGACTTGGCGATGCGGGCTCTTTTTTGGTTCCATATGAACTTTAAAGTAGTTTTTTCCAATTCTGTGAAGAAAGTCATTGGTAGCTTGATGGGGATGGCATTGAATCTATAAATTACCTTGGGAAGGATGGCCATTTTCATGATATTGATTCTTCCTACCCATGAGCATGGAATGTTCTTCCATTTGTTTGTATCCTCTTTTATTTCCTTGAGCAGTGGTTTGTAGTTCTCCTTGAAGAGGTCCTTCACATCCCTTGTAAGTTGGATTCCTAGGTATTTTATTCTCTTTGAAGCAATTGTGAATGGGAGTTCACTCATGATTTGGCTCTCTGTTTGTCTGTTATTGATGTATAAGAATGCTTGTGATTTTTGTACATCAATTTTGTATCCTGAGACTTTGCTGAAGTTGCTTATCAGCTTAAGGAGATTTTGGGCTGAGACAATGGGGTTTTCTAGATATACAATCATGTCATCTGCAAACAGGGACAATTTGACTTCCTCTTTTCCTAATTGAATACCCTTTATTTCCTTCTCCTGCCTAATTGCCCTGGCCAGAACTTCCAACACTATGTTGAATAGAAGTGGTGAGAGAGGGCATCCCTGTCTTGTGCCAGTTTTCAAAGGGAATGCTTCCAGTTTTTGCCCATTCAGTATGATATTGGCTGTGGGTTTGTCATAGATAGCTCTTATTATTTTGAGATATGTCCCATCATTCACAGTAGCAAAGACTTGGAACCAACCCAAATGTCCAACAATGATAGACTGGATTAAGAAAATGTGGCACATATACACCATGGAATACTATGCAGCCATAAAAAATGATGAGTTCATGTCCTTTGTAGGGACATGGATGAAATTGGAAATCATCATTCTCAGTAAACTATCGCAAGAACAAAAAACCAAACATCGCATATTCTCACTCATAGGTGGGAATTGAACAATGAGAACACATGGACACAGGAAGGGGAACATCACACTTCGGGGACTGTTGTGGGGTGGGGGGAGGGGGGAGGGGGGAGGGATAGCATTGGGAGATATATCTAATGCTAGATGACGAGTTAGTGGGTGCAGCGCACCAGCGTGGCACATGTATACATATGTAACTTACCTGCACATTGCGCACATGTACTATAAAACCTAAAGTATAATAATAATAATAATAACAATAAAAAGAAAACATTTTGCTAAGTAAAACAAACTAGACACAAAAGGTCAAAAAAAAAAAAAGAAAAAAAAAAGAGACAGGGAAATGAACTGAGTTGTGTGACAAAGACTGAAAGATGCTCACCACAATCCACTTTCTCTTCTTTTGGGGCACAAAGCTATGGTACATGTTACACCTCACATGCACCTAGGTGTGGCCATGTGATTTTGTTTTGCAAAAGTAATGTGTACCTTATGCCCTTCTGGGCCTCTCTCACACAGAATTCCTATTCATTTGTCTCCATACTTTTTCTCCCTTCTGGTTGGCTGAAATGGAGATGATCACAGATCTTGGAAACCACATGTTGAAATTTTCAGTGATTCCTTTAACTGAAGTCCCTGAATGTCCACTTGGAGAGGAGCTGCACCTGTATGCTGACCTGGAACACCTGAATTGGACTGACACATGAGTGGGAAATAAACCCTTCTTGTGTCTGAGGCATTATACGTTGTGGAGTATATTGGTTGTGACTCTTATTGTTATGCTAACCAATAAAATGACTAAGACCTCAAAAGCATAAGCAACAAAAACAAAAATAGGCAAATGCGACTTAATCAAATGAAAAAGTCTCTGCACAGCAAAAGAAAGAATCAACAAATTGAGCAGACAACCTGCAGAATGGAAGAAAACATTTGGAGACTATACATGTGATAGGGGACTGATATATAGAATTCACAAAAAAACTCGGATAACTCGACAACAATAAGTGCAACAAAATAACCCCACTGAAAGTGGGCAAAGGACATGAATAGACATTTTTCAAAAGAAGACATACAAATGGCCAACAAGTATATGAAAAAGTGTTTAACATTACTAAGCATATCAGAGAAGTACAAATTGAGACCACAATGAGATATCATCTTATACCTGTCAGAATGGCTATTTTTAAAAAGTCAAACAATAACAGATGTTGGCAAGGATTCAGAGAAAAAGGAATGCTTATATACTGTTGGGGGAATGTAAATTAGTACAACCTCTTTGGAAAACAGTATGGATGTTTCTCAAAGGATTAAAAATAAAACTACTGTTCAATCTAGTAATCCTACTACTGGATATCTTCTAAAAAATGAAATAATTATATCAAAAAGATACCTGCACTAGTATGTTTATCACAGTGCTGTTCACAATAGCAAAGATTTGGAATCACCGTAAGTGTTCATCAGCAGATGAATGGATAAAGTGCGGTGTACATACACACACAATAGAACACTACTCAGCCATAAAAAGATTGAAATCACATCTTTTGCAGCAACATCGATAGAACTGGAGGTCATTATCTTAAGTAAAATGACTCAGAAACAAAAGTCAAATACTGCATGTTCTCACATATAAGTGAAAGCTAAATAATGTGTACATAATGTGTACATATGGACGTAAATTGTGGAATAATAGACATGGGAGATTCAGAAGGGTGGGAGGGTGGAAAAGCAGAGAGGGATGAGAAAATACTTAAGGAGTACAACATGCATTATGGTGTGATGGTAACACTAATAGCCCAGACTTTACCACTATGCAGTAGACCCTGTAACAAGACTATACTTGTACCTCTTAAAATTACACAAATTAAAAATAATAGCTGCTTTAAAATATTTAAAGGACCATTTCATGGTGGAGAATGCAGACTTACTCTGAAGTAGGTCAAATATGTACTAAGGCAGTGGTTCTCAAAGTGGGAGTAGTAGCTTCACCATCCCCTGGGAACTTGTTAAAAATGCACATTCTCAGGCTCTAGCCCAGACCTACAGACTCAGAAACCCTGGGGATGGGCCTGGAGGTCTGTGTTTTTATAAGTCCTCCAGGTGATTTTAATATACATCAAGTTTGAGAACCACTGGACTTTGAGTCTAGAGGGACTTAACCCTTGAAGCTTTGTGACTTTGGACAAGTTGCTTAATTTCTCTGAGCGATGATTTTTTTTCCAGTAAAATGTTAGAGATATTTACTTCTTGGCATTGTTTTGAGAATTTGAATGAGTGTTTTTTTTTATATAAAGTACCAATCACAGAGTATATTTCAAACCATGTCTTCTCTCTTCCTTCCACTTTTGTGTGACTTCTGGTGAAACTGGGCCATAGGGAAAATTCTAGGAATTGGGGAACAAGAATGAACAGAATGCCATGAGTGTAGTGTGTAGAAGTTAAGACATCCTGGGCTACTATGCCAAGCATAAGGGAGGAAGAGGTACAGAGTATAATAGATTTGAAATGCTAGTCTACTCTGCTTATAAGGTTAGGTTGACCTGCTCAATGTTTAATAACATGTTTTAGCATCATGATTTTTGGACATTTTCTTCAGTTACTAACCTTTTTTTTCTTCTGAGCTATGACTATCAAGAACTTAGAACAGTTCTTAATACTTATTAAGCACTCAGTATGAGTTAGCTAGTTAGAATTATACTGCAAATTCTATGAGGTCGAGGATTTTTGTTTGTTTATATACTGTAATATCCCTAGCACATAAAACAGTACCCTTACACATGGCATGTGCTCAATAAATATATGTTGAATAAACAAATAAAATAACATCTGTTACGTAAATTGCATGATTTCATACATAATGGCTTCTTTTCTCTTCCTCTTTTACCCATGCACTGTGACTTTAGTTTAAAGCAATGCTATGGAATTCTCCCTGACCTCCAGCCTACTGAGCCCCAAAGATTAATGGGCATATCCATCATAAGGACAGTTGCTAAAATGTAGATTCTGATGCAGTAGGTCTGGGGTGGGGCCTGAGATTCTACATTTCTAACAAGCTCCCAGGTGATGATGGTGCTGCCCTTGCAAATACTCTGTTTCATTCCACCTATTCAGACTACTGAAATGCCATCAATTTCATTATTACTGCGAAAACATTTAACAACCATTGACTTGCAAAGTCTCTGAGAAAGACTGTGGTGTTGGTCCAGTATATTTTGAGGGAATGAACATCCGATTTTTTAAAGACACTTTTATATTTGAGGGAATTTTGACTTTTTATTATAGAAAACTTCAAATACAGACAAAAGTAAAAAAATAAAATAATAAACTCTCACATAGCCATGATACCAATTTGACAATTATTAATTTATGGCTAATCTTGTTTCTCTATAAACCTTCTACCACTAGATGTTTTAAAGACAATCCACATATCATTTTATTTATAAATAATTTGGTAATTATCTCTAAAATATAAGAAGTCGTAAGGCTTGTAGCAACAATCTCATTCTCACATCCCTTGAATTGATTGCTTCTTAAAATCATCAAGTATTCCGCATTTGAATTTTCATGATGGTCTTTTTTGTTTTCCTTTTTTAGCAGTTGTTTTTGTTGTTTAAATCGGAGTCCTATGAAAAGCTGAACATTGAATTGGTTGATATGTCTCTTAAGATTGTTTTGATCTATAGATTTCTCCTCCTTTATTTTTTCTTAAACATTTATTTAGCAAAGAAATGGGATCATTCGTCCTGCACTTTCCCACATTCTAGATCTTCAAGATTGGATTCTCATGATGTCTTGTAAAATATTACTCTATCCCCTGTATTCCCTGTAAATAAGTGGTTAGATCTAGAGGCTTAATATGCTCCAGATTCTATATTTTGGAAAGAATACCTTGTAAATGTTTGTTAGAGGGCGTTCTTTCGGAGACAGCTGAAGTCTTCCAGATACCTGAAGGTTTAAACAAGAGATTTGTCCAGTAAGGCTGGGAAGCTTTTGGCCACACAAGCTTTAGAGACCCTGGTTTTTCTAAAGTGGGTGATGATGGTACTTTGTCAGAGATACCTGATTCAGAGAACTGTACTGGAAAATGCTTGTAAGGCCATGTCTATTGGTTTCTTAAGAAAGTGGTGGGATTGTCATAACACAGGACTCTCTTAGGTTCAAAAGAAGAAAGGAAGCAAGTTTTCAAATATTAGATTTTTGGAATTAATACAATGATTAGAACTTAATAAGTAAGAAGAGGATTAGCCTGTTAGTTTTGACCCAGAAAACCATACAAAGTGCTAATTCTTTTTATGAGCATTCTATAGTGATTACTCCATGCCAGAGGTAATATAACTTGTCTCAGCACTCACAGTTAACAAGTCTGTGCAGTTTTCTCTCCTGGAAATAGTGCCTCTCCCTATTTTCTTCTCTATTATATTATGCTAATGTTTACTTATTTTTCTGATTCCAGATTTTACTGTCTTCTTTCATGTTTTTTTTCTGACCCTCACTTCTGGGTTAGCCTCTTCTGTGAGTTCTTTTACAACTATGTGTTTACATTATCAGAGTGCTCAGTTATCAGAACTGAACCATATTTCAGTTCCTTGAATTACTATATGACTGGAAGATCTGTAAGGAAGAGACCACTTCCACCTCATTCACTGCACTATCTGAGGTACTGTATTGCATGCCTGCCACATAGTAGATGCTTGAAGAATATAGTTTGAATGAAGAATGACCAGTCTAGCATTGTTAGAAAGAAATAGGCTTTGGCTGACAAAACTGTTCCAATGGACATGCAACCCTGCTCTCAGATCATACATGACCTGAGAACCATGTACACTTCCTTTGAGTGTACATCATAAAATGAGGTCCCTAGAACCTTATCCATTTCTATGCTCTTCCCTGACACAGTTAATACTTTTGGTGAGCTGATCACTTTTGCCTCAAACTCTGTCCAACAAATAGGGGAGACAGAGGCAGCACATGGGTTCTGCATTCCAGGAGTATGAAGACCTCCCCATGGCTGATAATTTTTAAAATAAAGCATATTTGTACACGGAGTTGCATTTTATAAAGTCCTGTTCAAAGCTATGGGGGCAGGAATCTGTGGTGATAATTCATCACCCTGCCCACACAGCAATTTTAAGTTACTTTAAAGGCAGTGGTCTTTTTTTTTTTTTTTTTTTTCATCAGCAAACTGATAGTTCCCCAGGGTGCTGGCAGTCTGACTAATATATGTAGTGTTATTGGTGGCTGCTTAGAAACCCCCCGTTTCCCAGGATCATGTAAATTGTATTATTTTGACTCCCACTGACGAGGTGTGACTTCTGTTAACTTTTTTTTTTTTTTTGGCCAAACTCCTTTCTTTTCTTTTTGTCAAGCTTTCAAAGCACTCACTTCTCAGTAGGACTCAAAAAATTACTGAGGATATTATTAGAGTATGTGTATTTTTATGTATAACACAATCCATAAATAGCATGTATATTACAAGGAGAAACCTAGCCTCTCTTTTCCTTTTCTGTTAAAAATTGTATATGAAATATTTAAATGTAAGAGGGGATTTTTTGTTGGTGGTGTTATAACATAGCTCCCAAAACCTTCCTGGCACAATGCTCACCAACCATGCAGCTGGGATACTGCTGCAGATGGAGATGGTTCTTAATGCCTTGCTAGACATCATCACCCTGATATTATTGCATTTCCAAAAATCAAGTTTATCTTCAAAGGATGGATATAAACGATGCTGTGATTTTCATGGGCAATGAGTCCATTAAACAATTCCAAAATGATAATTGCCTAGACTGATTAATTTGGATTATGATTTTACTGCTCTTTTTAGAAAGTTAGCTTCTCAAGGAGAGAAACAATGTTTTCTGTATATTTATATTCCTTTTAGGGCATAGCAGTGTTTCATTTATAAAACAAGTATTCAATATGTATTGAATTCAATTGAATATTCATTGCCTTGCATTCTGTGAAGAATTTTATCCTTATTAGGAAACATTAAAACAAAAGTACTTTTAATGATAGAACAGGCAATTACGTAGACATGGTAAAAGCCTTTTAGATATTAAAATGTTCAGCAACAATATCACAACAAAAATATTCTGTTAGTTACTTAGGGATATTGATATGACTACGATACGCTTTTTGAATGCAGGTATTTCATAATCAAGCATAGAGATAGATGTGAAAACAAATTATAAGGGT
Organism: Pongo pygmaeus; assembly: GCF_028885625.2. Classification (NCBI taxonomy): domain Eukaryota; kingdom Metazoa; phylum Chordata; class Mammalia; order Primates; family Hominidae; genus Pongo; species Pongo pygmaeus. Next base: position 161,489,034 of record NC_072373.2, on the reverse strand, counting down.
GCTTTTTGATATGGTTTGGCTGTATCCCCACCAAAATCTCATCTTGAATTGTAGTTTCCCATAATCCCCAAGTGTGTGGGAGGGACCTAGTGGGAGGTAATTGAATCATGGGAACAGTTTCCCCTGTGTTATTCTTGTGATAGTAAGTTCTCACAAGATCTGATGGTTTTATAAGGAGCTTTCCCTTTTGCTCAGCTCTCATCCTTCTCCTTCCTGCTGCCATGTGAAGGACATGTTTGCTTCCCTTTCTGCCATGATTAAAAGTTTCCTGAGGCCTCCCCAGTCATGTTGAACTGTGAGTCAATTAAACCTCTTTCCTTTAGAAATTACCCAGTCTCGAGTATCTCTTTATTAGTAGCATGAGAACAGACTAATACAATAAATTAGTACCAGGAGTGGGGTACTGATATAAGGATACCCAAAAATGTGGAAGTGACTTTGGAACTGGGTAACAAGGAGAGGTTGGAACAGCTTAGAGGACTCAGAAGACAGAAAAATGTGGAAAAGTTTGGAATGTCCTAGAGACTTGGAGGGCTCAGAAGACAGGAAGTTGTGGGAAAGTTTGGAACTTCCTGGAGACTTGTTGAATGGCTTTGACCTAAATGCTGATAGTGATATGGACAATGAAGTACAAGCTGAGGTGGTCTCAGATGAACATGAGGAGTGTGTTGGCAACTGGAACAAAGGTGACTCTTGGTATTCTTTAGCAAAGAGACTGGTAGCATTTTCCCCTGCCCTGGAGATCTGTGGAACTTTGAACTTGAGAGAGATGATTTGGAGTATCTGGTGGAAGAAATTTCTAAAAAATTTCTAAATATTCAAGAGGAAGTAGAACATAAAAGTTTGAAAAATTGTCAGCCTGATGAGGCAAAAGAAAAAGAAAAACTCATTTTCTGGGTAGAAATTCAAGCTGGCTGCAGATATTGACATAAGTAATGAGGAGCCAAATGTTAATCACCAAGACAATGAGGAAAATGTCTCCAGAGCACGTCAGAGAGCTTCACAGCAGTCCCTCCCATCACAGGCCCTGAGACCTAGGAGGAAAAATGGTTTCCTGGGCTGGGTCCAGGGCACCTCTGCGTTGTGCAGCCTTTGGACTGCATCCTAGTTGCTCTAGTCATGGCTAAAATGGGCAAAGGTATAGCTCAGGACATTGCTTCAGAGAGTGCAAGCCCCCAGCCTTGGCAACTTCCATGTGGTGTTAGTCCTGCAGGTGCACAGAAAACAATAATTGAGGTTTGGAAACCTCTGCCTAGATTTCAGAGGGTGTATGGAAAGGCCTGGATGTCTAGGCAGTAAGTTGCTGCAGGGGTAGAGTTCTCATTGAGAACCTCTGCTAGGACAGGGCAGAAACGAAATGTGGGGTCAGAGCCCCCACACAGAGTTCCCACTGGGGCACTGCCTAGTAGAGCTCTGAGAAGAGACTCACCATCCTCCAGACACCAGAATGGTATATCAACCGACAGCTTGCATCGTACACCTGGAAAAGCCATAGACACTCAACGCCAGCTGTGAAAGCAGTTGGGGTGGGGGGATGTACCCTGCAAAGCCACAGGGGTGGAGCTGCCCAAGGCTATGGGAGCCCACATCTTGCATCAGCATGACCTGGATGTGAGACATCAGCTCAAAGGAGATCATTTTGAAACTTTGAGGTTTAATGACTCCCCTATTGAATTTCAGACTTGCATGGGTTTCTATAGCCCCTTTGTTTTGGCCAATTTATCCTTTTTGGAATGGGTATATTTACACAATGGCTGTACCTCCATTGTATCTAGAAAGTAACAACTTACTTTTGATTTTACAGGCTCATAGGCGGAAGAGACCTGCCTTGTCTCAGATGAGACTTTGGACTTGGACTTTTGGGTTAATTCTGGAATCAGCTAAGACTTTGGGGGACTATTGGGAAGTCATGATTGTGTTTTCAAATGTGAGGACATGAGATTTTGGAGGGTCCAGGGACAGAATGATATGGTTTGGCTGTGTGTCCCTATCCAAATCTCATTTTGAATTGTAGTTTCCATAATCTCCAAGTTTGGTGGGAGGGACACAGTGGGAAGTAACTGAATCATGGGGGTGGTTTCCCCCATGCTATTCTCATGACAGAGAGTAAGTTCTTAGGAGATCTGATGGTTTTATAAGGGGCTCCCCCCATCACTCAGCTCCCATTCTTCTTCCTGCTGCCATGTGAAGAAGGATCTGTTTGTTTCCTCATCTGCCATGATTGTAGGGCCTCCCCAGCCATGGTGAACTGTAAGCCAATGAAACCTCTTTCCTTTATAAATTACACAGTCTCAGGTATGTCTTTATTAAGCAGCATGAGAACTGACTAATACATTCTTACTCTGAAGGCCTGGACATTTCTAAAATTTTTCAAAGGATGAGAATTGGCCACTATTGAGAATGCGCATAAGACTGTGGTCCAGATCCTTATTTTAAGGAGGCTATCCTAAAAATCAAGACCAATATAGTTTGCTTGGGGTAGAACTATTGTCTTGCAGAGTGCCATTTGACTGGAGAGAAAAGAGTGCCTCTATTTGAAATAAGACCATCTTTCAGCAGGATATCTCACATTTAATATTAGCAATTAAGGGAAGGCCAAGAACTCTTCTTGCTCTGGAAAATATCTCCCCTGACCCATATTTCTGTCTCCTATGTACTCATAGCTTCTTCATCACTGTCTTCCTTGGGATCTTCAGGACTAATCTCCTCATGACCTTTATCCCAAATCAGGTCAGTCATCCCAAGAAAACCACAATCAAACCCATTACCCAAGACTCTAATCCCCAGTCATTCTGCCTCAGTTTCTAACCCTCTGTATTAGTCCATTTGGTTTACTATAACAAAATACCTTAGACTGGGTAATTTATAAATAATAGAAATTTATTACTCACAGTTCTGGAAGCTGGGAAATCCAAGATCAAGATGCCAGCGAATTTGGTGTCTGAGGAGGGCTGTTTCTTATGGATGACACCTTCTATGTGTCTTCACCCATAGTGGAAGCCCAAAAAGTTGCCAAACAGACTCCCTCAAGCCTTTTTATGAAAGCATTAACACCATTCATGAAGGTTGACTCTTATGACCTAATCACCAACTCAAGACCCCAGTGCAATACTATTGCATTGGGGATTAAGTTTCAACATGAACGTTGAAGGGACACAAACATTTAAAACTCCACACCCTCCATATCTCCAAAACCTCCCTGGCTCCTGAAACTCTCCTGGGCCTCTCTAAAACTCATCATCAGAAAATCTTTTACCTCGAATTGTTTTGTGAGCCTTTCTTTTATCCTCTTACACTAACAAAAACCTGGCTTTCCTCAGATGTTTCCCCAACATTCCTCACAATCACAGGCTGTTCTATCTCCCAAAACTTTCATATTATACAGACTCTGGAAAGAGAGTAGATGGCATCCACATTTCTTTTTCTACTTTCACACCATTTTTGCTTTATCCTTCACAAAACCACTAGATGTCTCCAGTCTATACCACTCATTATTCCATTTCTTGGGTCACTTCCTCTCATTTCTCAAAGATTTTAGCTTCTGCATCATCTTCACTTTCCAACACTAATGCTTTTTTACTTCTTTAATAATTTCAACATACACAGTAATGATCATCACAAACCATGGCTTTTCAGTCTTTTGAAATCTTCTCTAATAATTTTATTCTGCTTTACTTTACACACTATCATGGTCATACCCTACATCTTGTCATTACCAACAACTGTAGCACCTTTTTAGGTGTAAGTTTATATACAGTCTAAGCACCACCACCTTATATCTGTATGCCTAATACCCTTTGTAAACTCCAACTACAGCAACGCTTCATATTCATGGGGACTTTCCATCTTTCGGTCCTATATTCTTGTTTCTTACTACTCTCAGGACTTCTTCACTACATCCTAGTTTTGATTTCCTTATTGACTCCCTGGAACAGCTCAAATCAATTACTTTATTTCTCTGTGCATTAATTTTTCTTACATGTAAATTAACAAAATTGCTAAAAATAATGGTAATAATAATATGGTCAACTTTTATTGGGTGTTTGCTATATGCTAAGCAATGTTTGAACCACTTTTTATTTATTAATTCATTCAATCCTTACAATATATTTTTAAGTAGACGCTATTATTTCTCTTCTAGATAAGAAAAATGAGGCAGAGAGTGGGCAAATAGCTGTCTAATGTATGTAAGATGCCCTCTCATTTATGAGCTAATGGCTTATAAATATCTGGACATCCTTGGGAAAAAATGTCATTTGAATTCAGTTTTTAAAATAATGTGTTTTATTGCTGTTATTTGTACTTTTCAGTAGCTACAAGGATGAAGGCAAAACTTGTCTTCTCCTTTAGACTTTGACTGTTCTTCAGATAATTTTATGTAATATGATGTACGAAATTCTAGGTAGTAGGAAAGCTGTCTAAGGGAATTATGGTGTTGCTTCATTTCAACTGCCATTATCTCACATTAGCCAAATCTGGGCTGTCATTATTTTGTATCAGTCATTATAATTTATTCTTATCTAGTTTTTCTACCTTCAATTTTTCCTCATTTCTCTTTTCTAGTACATTTACTACATGTAACTAAAATGATGCTTGCATCAGTTAGAACCAAAGAAAATTGCTGATATTTGGCTGTTTTTGACTAGTAAAAAAAGAGACAAGTTCATATGGTTAAACCTAGTATTAATGTAACATAGATAAAATGGTGTTATTCCCTGAACTGCAATCATTTTTATAGCTCTCTATTGTCTTTATGAAAATGTTTAAACTCCTCAGCATGACATACAAGCACATGCTCTGTTAGTGATAGACCCTGAACTTGAGTGCTTGACCAGGGTTCTGAAAGCTCAAACTCCTGCAGTGACCAAATGAATGGTGTAAATGTTTGACATGACTTGGAGCATGACTGAGGAATGGTGCATATAGTGTGTGGTGACTGTGAGGCAGCATGTCCTCTTTGAAGGAGCTATTCCAGTAAACTGTTTCCATGGTTCCATAGTTTTGATCTTTCAGAAATTTAGAGTTTTACCTGTAATTTAATTTTTCTCAATAATACCAGCAAACATATACATAACATTTATGGGCTATGCATTATTTCAAGCTCTTTTCAATGTGACAGCTAATTCAAAATTTTAGCAATCATTGTACAGTCAAAACATAATCTGTCTATGAATAAAATCTGGTCTGAAAGCTCCTAGTTATGGCTCCTTCCTTTAGACACTTCTGCTAACATATGGGATGACTCCCAATCTCAGACAAATCAGTCACTCTCACACCTCCCAGTTTTTTCTCCTGTGGTGTCTGCTGCCTTGAATTTTTTTCCTTCTTTCCCAACTACCTTTCCCTACCTCAACTTCAATTGAGAGCTTTCTCTTCATTTTTTTAAAATCTATTTTTAAAAAATTAAACCTTTCTGATTTTCATCATAGCCTTAAACAGTTATTTCCTTCTTTCTTTCATGACACTTTTTCAGCACACAGCTCAGGGCTTACACGTCATAGGCATTCAGAAATGTTTACTGAATAAGTGGGTGACTATTCTGAAGAATTATATTCAAAGCCCATTCATATATTTAAAAAACATATTTGGCCACTTATTATGCCAAGCATTGCTTTAAGAGTCTAAAATCCTTTTATTAAATGTATAAATAATACCTCATAAACTTTCTAGGTCTATAGTTTCCCAAAGCATCAGTTGTGACATTATTTCATCATTTGCTGAAACTCCTTACAATCTAAAGCCAGTTCCTTGGAAGTACAGCCTGTACTAATGCTCAATGAATATTGGATTCTATGCCATCTTGAAATGGCAGTTAGGTAGCAAGATGCAATTTCTGAAAGCTGATTCTTTCCAGAAGCTCAACAAGCCTTGTTTGACAGCTTCCACTAGCTGTATGGAAAAACAGAGAGAGAGGGAGTTGCAATCAAATTGCTTATCCAATGCTACATGACAATCTAGTGACAGGGTTTATTTAAGAATACACAGACTGCTTTGTTACACACACACACACAGACAAAGAAACTTAGATAATAAGAGTGACATCGGAAACATGGCAGAATAGGAATTCTCCAGCTTCACTTACTCCCTACCCCCTCCCCACTGGCCCCCAAATCAAACAAACAACTATCCACAGGCAAGAATACTACTATGAATAGCTTAGAATTCGGGAGTGAGACTCAGACACTCCCTTGGGCTACAGAGTAAAAACCTATGATTGAACAGCAAGAGAATGAGTTTCTTTGACCATGCCATCACTACCTCAAGCCTGCAGAGCTCTACAGAGGATTCCCCTGGACCCATGGTTTCTACAGTGGGAAAAGTGAGTTGGAAGCAGATATCCATCATCTCCACCATTCTGGGAACCTTTACAGGAGGTTTACTTCAGTCTTGTCCCACGGGAAGCATTGGGAATCTGGCAGGGCCAGGCCACCTGGGTTCAGTTAGAAATGAAGAAGAGGGATGGGACTTACATTGACAAAACATAGATATTGGTGGTTCCTCTGTATTCCAGCCAACAGAGGTGCCACACCAGAGAAGCCAGCCACAGTATTATGCTGCAGGAAACATGTTCCATGGGTTTTCTAGGGTCAAATCCCTATCCATCGTCTCCACACAGCCCAGGTGCTCTTCCACAGGTCGTGAGGCAACTGTAGGTCTGTGATTTCCCATGGGTGGAACATCTGGTCTTGCCCAGTGTCCAATCTTAATGAAAGAAAAATAACCCAACTAAGTTCTGGTGCTCACGTTAGCTCAGCCCAGATTGGAAAGCAATTGCAGGTCAACAGTTACCCACAGAGTGAACATCTGGCTCTGTCCAAATCTACTGAAGGAGAGGTGATCCAGGTAAGCACATATGATCTTGTTAAGTCTTCCCAAAGCCAGAAGGCAACTGCAGGTCAGTGATTACCCATGAAGGGAGCATCTGGCCGTGCTCAACCCAAGGTGCAGAGCAATGACTCCACAAAACCTTGGTGTTCTGCTTAAGCCTATCCTAGGTCAGAAGGCAAGCCCAAGTCTAAACACAACTGTGAAGAATGGCCTCTGGTCTTGGCCATCTTGTATGGCTGAACAGCAACATCAGAGACCTCATCCAGCCTTGGAACCCATCATACAGCCTTGCCCAAGTATAGATTTAAAATAACAGTACCATTAAGCCAAGGAAAACAACCCATAGCCCCACCTGATAAAAGACCATTGCAGAGTCCAGCCAGCAGTCCCACCTGATGGTAGAGTACAGGCAGTGGTCTCAATGGACCATAGAGCAGCCAGCCATACCATTTGACTTGAGTATAGGAAGTGACCCAGCCCAACTAGAGAACCTGACACCAAGGCCTGCATGTCTGGGATTGCTACCAGCTGGTCCATCCAGAATCCCAAGGTAGACTAAATTGTAAACATCTATTACCAACAAAGAACACCTGCAAAGGCAAAAGAGGTGGCCATCCCCTCAAATGCAGGGGTATAAAAATAAAATCACAAGAATTATGAAAAATCAGGGAAATATGACATCACCAAAAGAAACTAATAAAGCTTATTAATCTTCCAAGAAGAAATGGAGATCTATAAAATTACTGACAAATAATTTACAATAAATGTCTTAAAGAACTTCAGGGAACTACGAGAAAATATGGGTAGAAAATTAAATAAAACTTGGAAAATGATTCATGAACAATAGTTTGACATAGAAATAAAAAGAATAATTATAAGAAAAACAAATATAAATCATAGAGATAAATAATACAATAACCTGAAAATTCAATAGAAAGCTTCAGCTGCAAACTTAATCAAACAGAATAAAAAATCAATGAGTTTGAAGACAGGAGATTTTAAATTACACAATCAGAGAAGCAAAAAGAAAAAGGAGTAGGCCAGGTGAAGGGGATCACGGCTGTAATCCCAGCACTTTGGGAAGCAGAGGCAGGTGGATCGCTTGAACTCAGGAGTTCAAGACCAGCGTGGGCAACATGAAGAAAAAGCCCATCTGAGGCTGGGCGCGGTGGCTCACGCCTGTAATCCCAGCACTTTGGGAGGCTGAGGTGGGTGGATCACGAGTTCAGGAGATCGAGACCATCCTGGCTAACATGGTAAAACCCCATCTCTACTAAAAATACAAAAAATTAGCCGGGCGTGGTGGCGGGCGCCTGTAGTCCCAGCTACTAGGGAGGCTGAGGCAGGAGAATGGCATGAACCTGGGAGGCAGAGCTTGCAGTGAGTGGAGATTGTGCCACTGTACTCCAGCCTGGGCGACACAGTGAGACTCCATCTCAAATAAAAAAAAAAAGCCCATCTGAAAATAGAAAAATTAGTCATGTGTGGTGAGGCATACCTATAGTCCCAGTTACCTGGGAGGCTGAGGTGGCAGGACCACTTGAGCTTGGGACACGTAGGTTGCAGTGAGCTAAGATTAGGCCACTACACTCCAGCCTGGGCTACAGAGTGAGACTCTGTTTCAAAAAAGAAATAAAAAACACCTACAGGAATTATGGGACACCATCACAAATTAACCTTCTCGTAATAAGAATTAATGAAGGAAAAGAGAGAAGAAAAGGCCTAGAAAACATATTTTTATAAATAATAGTTGAAAATTTCCCAAATTTGGGGAAAGATGACATCGAGAAACAGGAAGCTCAGAGATTACTAATCAAATTCAACATAAAGAGGAGTTCACCAGATATATCACAAATTATAAAAAATTAAAGACAACGAATACTTAAAGTAGCAAGGCATAAGAAACATATCCCATTCAAAGCAGCCCTAATTTGGTCTTCGGGAGATTTCTCAGGAGAAACCCTACAGGCCAGGAGACAGTGGAAGCATATATTCAAAATGCTGAAAAAAATATTTTACCAAGCAACACTGCCTTTCAGAAATGAGGGAGAAATAAAACTTTCACAGACAAACTAAACCTAAGGGAGTCCGTGACCACTAGGCCTGTTTTACAGGAATAGCTAAGGGTAGTTCTTCAAGCTGAAATGAAAGGCTGCTAATTAATAACAAAAACATGTAAAAGTAAACAAGTCAATAGTGTAAGTAATACATAGTAACACTCAGAATTCTCTAATACTCAAGAGTTGTGTATACAGAAATTTTATCCCTATTAGGAAAAATAAGAGACAAAATTTTTAAAAACAGCTATAGTTACAACACATTTTAAGAGATACAAATCACAAAAAAGTAAAATTTGACATCAAAATCACATAAGATTGGGAGGGAGGGAGTGAACATGTAGAACTTTAGGTGGTTAAAGTGAAGTTGTTGTCAGCTTATGGTAGCCTGTTTTGAGGATATATAAGCCTTATTTTTACCACAGAGAAAAGAACCTATAGTAGTTGCACAAAATGTAAAAAGAAAGGATTCAAAGCAAACCACCACAGGAAACCATCAAACCACAAAGAAAGAGAGCAAGAGAGGATGAAAGAAACAAAAGACGCAGAAAACAAATTACAAAATGATGGTAGCAGGTCCTTACATATCAATAATTACTGTGAATGTAAATTGATTAAATTCTCTAACAAAAAGATGTAGAGTGGCCAAATGGATTAAAAGCAATATCTAATCATACGCAATTTACAAGAGATTCACTTTACTAATAAAGATACATATAAGAATGAACATGAAGAAATGGAAAAAGATATTCCACATAATTGGAAACTGAAAGAGAAGAGAGGTAACTATATTTACACCACACAAAATAGACTGTCAAAAACTATAAAAAGAGAAAAAGAAGGTCCTTATACAATGATAAAGGGGTTAATTCACCAAGAAGACATAATAATTGTAAATATATGTGTACCCAATAGTGGAGCACCTAAATACATACAACAAATAAAATCAACATGTTGAGATACATGCATTCCCATGTTCATTGCAACATTGTTCACAATGGCCAAGATATGAGAACGACATAAATGTTCATCAGTGTATAAATTGATAAAGAAAATGTGACATACAGTCACATTTTTGACTTACCAACAGAGATACATTCTGAGAAATGTGGTATTAGGCAATTTCATTGTTATGCAAACATCATAGAGTGTATTTATACCTAGAGAGTATAGCCTACTACACACCTAGGATGTGTGGTATAGTCTATATCTCCTTGGCTACAAACCTTTAGAGCATGTTACTATACTGAATACGTTAGGCAATTGTAACAAAATGGTAAGTATTTGTGTATCTAATTACATCTCACTATAGAAAAGTTACAGTACAAAAAAACTAATATGCAAACTAATCTTATGGGACCACAATCTTATATGTGGTCTGTCCTTGATCAAAACATCATTATGCAGTACATGACTATATTTACAAAATGGGATATTATTAAGCCTTAAAAAAAGAAGTCTTGTCATTTGCAATAAGATGGATGAAGCTGGAAGACATTTTGCTAAGTGAAATAAGCTAGGCACAGAAAAACAAATACTACATGATCTCACTTATATGTGGAATCAAATAAAGTTTAATTTATGAAGTAGAGAGTAGAACAATGGTTGCCAGAGGCTGAGAGTGTAGGGAAGGAGAGAATGAGAAGTTGTTATTGATCAAAGCCTACAAAGTTTTGAAGAAACAAGAGAAATAGGTTTTGAGATCTAATGCACAGCAAGATGACTATAGTCAATAATAATGTATTACATATTTCAAATAAGAGTAAATTTAAAATGTCTCACTATAAGAATGACAGGTAAATGAGGTGATAAATATGTTAACTAATTTGATTAAATCATTCTACACTGTACACGTATATCAAAGCAATACATTGTACCCCATAAATGTATACTGTTAATATTTGTCAATCAAAAATAATATTAATAATAGTTAAAAAATAAAGATAATGAACATTAGGAAAGAAATATGAGGCAAAGAGAAAATAATGTTAGAGGCATCACAGGAACTAGGAATGAGGCTATTGAAACACACACACACACACACACACACACACACGTTGAAACACCCTTTAAAGTTGGGTAAATTATTGTCTAAAATCACATTTCCAAGTTGTCAGATTGCTACACCTCAAATGGGAACAAAGTCACTACTGCTATGTATTAGTTTATATTGCTGAGTAACAAATCATCTCAGATTTAGCAGCTAAAAAACACATATTTATTATCTTAGAGTTTCCATAGGTCAGGAGCCTGAACACAGCTCAGTTGGTGCTCAGGATCTTACACAGCTATAATAAAGGTGCTGGCAAGGCTGAATTCTTGTCTGGAGGCCAAACAGGGGTAGAATTCATCTCCAAGCTAGTTCAGGTTGTTGTCAGAATTAATTTTCTTGCAGCCATATGACTGAGGGCCCCAGAATTTTGCTGGCTATTGGCTGGTAGTTGCCATTAGGTCCTAGAGGTCATCTACAGTTATTTGACACATGGCTGGTTACTTCATGAAGGCTATGAGGGGAGTTTCTCTTCCCAGAAAAAGCCCAGTCTTCCTTTTAATGGATTAGGTCTGATTAACACAGTGTCATCCAGAATAATTTTCCCTTTGATTAAATGAAAATCAACTGATTTGGGACTTAATTACATCCACAAGACCCCATCACCTTTGCCATATTCTACTGGCTAGAGACATGTCACAGGTTGTTATGGGCTGAGTTGTGTCCTTCCCAAAATTCATGTTGAAGCTCTAACACACAGTACCTCAGAATGTGACTAAATTTGGAGATAGTGCTTTTAGAGAGGTAAGTAACTTTAAATGAGTTTATTATGGTGGGCCCTAATCCAATATGACTGGTCTCCTTATAAGAAGAGGAGATTAGGCACAGCCATATATAGAAGAAAAACCCTGTGAAGACACAAGAAGATGGGTATTAATAACCCAAGAAAAGAGGTCTCAGAAGAAATTAACCTTGCCAACACTTTGATCTCAGATCTCAAGCCTTCAGGACTGTGAGAAAATTAATTTTTGTTGTTTAAATTATCCATTCTATGGTACTTTGGTACTGCAGCCTGGCAAACTAATATGCAGGTGTATTAGTCTGTTCTTACCCTGTTCATAAAGACATACCTGGGACTGGGTAATTCATAAAGGAAAGAGGTTTAATTGACTCACAATTCCACATGGCTGGGGAGACCTCACAATCATGGAAGAAAGTGAAGGGGTAGCAAGACATGTCTTATGTGGCACCAGGAAAGAGAGAGCTTGTGCAGGAGAACTCCCATTTATAAAACAATCAGACATCATGAGATTCATTCACTACCACGAGAACAGTATGGGGGAAACCACCCCCATGATTCAATTACCACCACCTGGCCCCACCCTTGACATGTGGGGGTTATTACAATTAAAGGTGCGATTTGGGTGGGGATGCAGCCAAACCGTATCAGCAGGTCCAGCCCAAACACAAGGCCTGAAGGGTTCTATAGGGCATGAACACCAGGGGGCAGGAATCATGTGAGCCGCCTGGGACCTGCTATCTATGAGGTACAACCCCAAATAGCTTAATCTGGAGAAGAAGGGATGATGTAGACATTATCAATATTTGTCAATTTTAGGGTTTCCTTGATTTACTTGTCTACCACTTAAAAGCCAATGAAATATGAGCAAAAGTATGCAGTATCACTTCCAGGATGAACCATGTAATGATAGTGCTTAATTCTCTAGCTCTTCTTTCCCTTACCATGGAGTCCCTCAACCTTCTTTCTGCAGTGGTAGCATCCTAAAGTGGTGAACTCCATCAGCCTTGGGCCCTGAACAGTTATCATGAGCAAAGTCTTCCTTATCAAATCAAGCTAAATACGTGCCATGAGCAATAAATTAGCTTATGTTATTTTAAGTGACTGAGATTTTGGAGTTGTTTATTACAACACTATAATCTAGCTTAATCTGATAAATGAATGAGATAAAGTCATATACCATTAATAAACTTGAGCAATTATAATGACTAAACAGTGAAAACAAAGTACTTTTTTATATTTCTATAAAATTGTGAAGGGAAGTGGCTGCTTCTGTAACATCCAATAAATTGCTATCAGAAGTTTGTATAACAACTGAGATTGGTGAAATAATAATCTGGAGTTCAGATGAGAATAAGACATACCTCCCAAAATACTTCCTCTGATAAACAGTTATATAATCAAACAAATCCTCTGAGTCATCAGTTCCTATGATAGCATTGCATTTAACACTCTAATATTGTGGAAGAATAGAACTATATACTACAGTCTTAGAAAATTCACTAGAACTTTGAAATGAATGATCCTCAAGGTGAATTAGAATTCTGTACCATATTGCTTCAAGCCTTGATTTTTATCTCACTTTTATGTTTCACTTTCAAGTCTCTTGAATCTTTCTTTTTTCATTTTTCTACAGTGGTTTTTGTCCAAATAGAACACTGAGAAAATAAACATTTAATTTTTTTTTCCTGCTTTGAGATGAAGAAAAATGAAGTTGAGGAGGACTTACAAGGGTGTGCCTTTTGTATAACTGTAAAAAGGAGTTGCAGTGAGGCACAGGTGAAGCAATGAGAAAGAAATGAAGGAGTGAGATGGAAAAAGCCTTTGTAATGAGATTAATTTTTAATTCCTAACTACCATCCATGAATGAAAGCAGACAGACCCGTTCTATGGAGTCATCTTTGCCTTTCTGTGCAGTGTGGTCTTCAGATAAATGTGTTCAGGTTGCAATACTTTAGCTTAAATAAAAGGAAGGGTGTCTATCTTGTCTAATGGAAGGGAAGATTTGCAATTTATCCCATTTTGGCAAATGACATAATAATGTGTCAAATTCTGTAGCCTATCCCCTTTGTGAGAAGCAGTTCACGTTCTCATTCCAGTCCATCATATCCACTGAAGAGTCCCCTGGAAATGTTAATGACACCTGGAAAAGATCAATCTATTTTGGTTAGGAGGCTATGAGAAAGAAGAGAGATGTGGGGAAGCATGGAGAAGAAAGAATATAGATTAGACAGCCTGTTTCCTCTGCTAATACTTCTCTTCTCTCTCTCTCTCTCTATATATATACACATTTTGTACATATGTGTGTGTACATATATATATATTATATATATATTATATATATATATGTAAAATCAATTAGCAGAGAATCAAGCCAGTAAGTATTCTTGTTACTATGGAGACCAAAGTGGAGCCTGGGGAAAATAAAAATTTTGATTTTTGAATGTTTACATTTTGCTACCATTCTTGAATTTTTAAAAATTTCTCAAATACTTCAATTAGAAGTATTTAACACCTACTGTGAAATGGGTTTGATTAAGTCTAGACAAGCACAGAATTTTTAATGTGTGTCTCTTTGTTACCCCACAGATGTACAGATGTGTCTACTTTACCACTTTGAAAAGAAAGAAGTTCTGAAAGTACATATTCCACTTCCTGAACATTGAAAAGAAGTACAGTATTTTGCTCCATTTGAGCATATTTATATTCTTAAAGTTTGAATAAATAAATGAGAAGTTTAAGTGAAACCAAGGAGAAAGCTAAGGGGAAAAATGGCAATAAATTACTTCTGTGTGTGATAACTCTGCATATTTGAAGGTTTGTGTGTGTACATGTGGACTGCTTTATCCTTAGTAGAAGAGAAACGTACAATGGAAATTGTCATTTTACATCTGAAAAATAACCTGGAAATTGAAAACAAGTTTTTAAATTGCTTGCTTAAATGTAGGATGATTGATTAATTTTAGCTTCAGTAATTTTCAAGCATTCTTTTAGATAAACTGCTTTTTAAACTTTTAACTATAAACCATTATCTTTAGGAAGTCACACGAAACACAATTCATGAATGATATTCAGGATTGATGGATGATTCAGGATTCAGCAATTCAGGATGATATTCAGAATATTCAGGAAAATATTCAGGATTACTGTCATATGCATGAAAAGGAATAATAGGATTCTGGTAGTATTAATTCTAAGGTTTGTAGAATGTTCAAACATGGCTGTCAATGTCAATGTTAATGTCGAGGACAGAATCCTTCTACGTTTTCCCAGCTCCTATTTGCAATTCATTTCAATTAGTCCTTTTGATTTTTAACATTTAATTTTGTTCACATGTATCTGCATTTTTCACCTCTATTCCTGTCCTTTTCTATCATCTCATCCCTACCCCACTGCACTTGCCCCCAAACAGTCTCCATGCCTTTATCATTACCCACCTATAATCCATTTCTCATATTTTGATAGGGTACTACTTACAAGACATAAATTCAATTAGATCAGTTTCACACTTAGAATACTCCAAGGGGTCATCCTTGGCACAAAGAGCAATATGCATAATAAGGCTTAAGAGTTCCTGCAGGATCTGGTTCCTGCTCCTCCTCCCCAACCCTTGTGTCTTGCTTTCTTCTTGTACCTCTGTAGGTTCTCCATCTTACAGCTTCTTGGGCTGATTTTCTCTTCCAATGATATATCATACTTCTTCCTGTCTTGAGGACTTTGCACTTGCTGTTCCATGTGTGCGAAGTGTTCTTCTTCTATTTTCCTGCATACCTGCCATACATCCTTCAAGTCTCATCCCAAATGTCAATTCTACAGAGTCCATGAAACCACTTCATAGACCCCAGACAAGACCTATTGTACACTTGCATGACACTTTATACTTTTTCTTTATAGTACCTTTATAATTATAAATTGTGCTATTATGAATGTTCACAGTCACAAAGTACAAATGTGTACAAAGACAATTTCCTTCACTTCTGTCCAAAAGGATTTAGCTCCTGGGATTCCATTTCCATTTGTGGTGCAATTAAATCTTGCTACAATCTTCTTACAACTTTTTTAGTCCCTTTCACAAAAGTACTATTCTTTCAATTTAAGGGCCTTCTCTCCCCCATTTCCTTCCCTTTTCCCGGGAGGAAATGAGTTCTTGGATGAGAGGGAAAGGGATACCTTGTTCACAATGGTTCTCTAGTCTCTATAACCTGTGCTGAGATCAATCTGTTCCTACTTATGCTGGAATTTATTGCTGCTACTCCTGATCCTGAATAATCTCTTATTGGGACATCCATGCTGTCTGTCCTATTTCAATCCTACCCTGGAGACCTACTGGACTGATTTTAGGACTTGATTTTCTTTTGGTTGGCAAGGGCTGGGAGTGAGGAAGGTTGCTTTCAAACTTAGTTGATTTTCTATTTCTGCTATGGTCAATGTTGGTGCCCCCACAAAATATATCAAAATCCTAACCGTTAAGGTGATGGTATTAGGAAGTAAGGCCTTTGGGAGGTGATTATGTCATGGGGTGGAGCCCATATGAATGAGATTTGTTCCCTTATTAAAGAAGAGAAATCCCCTCTCAATCCTTCCAACATTCGAGGACACAGTGATAAAGTACCATCTATGAACTAGGAAGTGGGTCCATTCCAGACATTGAATCTGCCTTGATCTTGGAATTTACAGCCTCCAGAATAGTGAGAAATACACTTCTGTTGTTTATAAGCTATCCAGTCTGTGGTATATCGGTAAAGCACCTGGAATGGACTAAGACAATATCCCACTAGAGTCTGCTGCACTCTGTGAGGCTGCCTGCAGGCCCATTTTCCTAGACATCTTACTCAGCCACAGGGTTGTGGTGCCATGTAGAATCTGGCTTCCTGCAAGTTTTGCCTTCTTCCCAGGATGCAACAAAGGCAGGGAGATCATGCTCTAGCCTAATTTTCTGTGGTTTTGCCTCAGAGGAAGCAGAGTCAAGGGGCCCTTTCTGTGCAATCCATAATAACCACAGGGTTACTCTTTTGCTCTCTCCTTCAGTTCTGAAGCTCCTATTTCCAGGCAAAAAAAAAGTGGAAATATTTCTTATTAAATGCTTTTCGTCTGAGATGAGAAAACATCGGGTGCATATAGGGTGGTATGGCTGTCAACTTCATTGAATGCCATTCTAATAGAAAGTTATGGATAAACTTTGCACCCACCTCCTTAATATATCACCTACTCTTGATATTCAGCGTCAAGTTTTCATTTTAAGCCTCTTCTCACTGGCTTTCAAGGCAATTATTCCTGTAATTAGCTTTTAAAAAAGCCATTCAGAAACTCAGCTTACTATTTTTTTTCAAGCTGATTAATCCTCTCCTGGGACAAAAAGGATAATTTTGAGAAAAAAAATCAACTTGGTTGTTTATCAAAATATTATCTTTCCACATATGGTTGATTTTGAGTCTTCTATAGAATTTCAAGCTCTCCAAGGTCAATAGTCAGGTTTTTGTTATACTATTGTATCTCCTAGTTCAGATTAGTGTACTTTATTAATAAGTATTTTTGAAGAAATGAATATACAAATAAGTGTCAACCAAGAAGAGGTGAAAGAACAGACTGCAAATGAATAAGACAAGCCATTTATTGGGGTGTTAGGAATTGCAATTTGAGAGACACAGATCTGGCTGGAAGCCAAATTGTGTTCTGAAGAGAGGGAGTGGGACAGGGATTTTTAAAAGGAAGCAGAGGGTGATTACATAAGTTATTTTGAAATAATTATTACTGACAAAGGCAACTGGCTTAAACACAAGTCCATAGTTCATTGGTTTTTGCTATTCAAGACTTGCAGCGCTGGTGAAATTCAGCTATTTTTCAGGATGTTGGGGTTGTGGCAGTTTGGTTCAGTTAAATGGTTCAACCAAGTTACTGTTTTTTTGTTTTGTTTTGTTTTGTTTTCAAGGTTGCAGGTTGTACAGGCAGTCTTTCTTAGAATGACTACACCCAAATCCATTTTAGAATTCTGAACCAGAATGACACCATTCTGTATATCATATTTTATACAGAAATCACAGCAAAGGGAAACAAATTCATAGTTCACTGTTAGTAGGTTGAATCCAATCTTCCGAGTAGAAATATTGTAAGCTCTATTAGAGTGGGTTGTTTGACTTGGGGGCAACCTATTTCTACCACCTATCCTAATATTAGAATCTTATGTAACCTTAGGCCTGTTTTCAGGGGAAAAGGCCATGGTCTTCTTTTGTCTTTATCTGCATAGAAAGAAGAAAGAGATAAGAACATGTATGGCAACAGGGAAAAACTTATAAGATACAGAAAGGGTACAGGAGACAGAGAACATCAGAGGCATGGCTGAGCTTCCTTGCAAATAAAAAAAGGTCATGGGTCATTTTGTTGCAATGACTGTGTGGATAAAAGTTGAAAAGAAAAGAACCATATTTATTTATTTATTTATTTATTTTTGAGACGGAGTTTTGCTCTATTGCCCAGGCTGGAGTGCAATGGAGCGATGTCGGCTCACTGCAGCCTCCACCTCCCGAGTTCAAGCAATTCTGCCTTAGCCTCCCGAGTAGCTGGGATTACAGTCACGCGCTACCACACCTGGCTAATTTTTGTATTTTCAGTAGAGACAGGGTTTCTTCATGTTTGTCAGGCTGGTCTGGAATGCCTGACCTCAGGTAATCCGCCCGCCTCAGCCTCCCAAAGTGCTGGGATTACAGGCATGAGCCACCACGCCTGGCCTATTTATTTCATTTTTAACGCACGATAACCTATAGTTTGTAAATGCCTCTCAGCTGGTGACTTGAAACATGACAAATATTCCTTTTGGGGGGGTAAAAAAGAGAGGTTGAAGAGAGAGCTTCCTTCTTTCTGCCTACAATTTTTTTTTCATTAGAGCTTTATAGGGAATATTAAGCCTAAACTGGCCAAAAAAGCAACTAATCTTTTTACCATGTGTGACAGCAAGCAAATGCTGGGGCATGGCCAGCTTACGGAAGCATATAGTTTTGGGACTTAGAATCAATATGTAAAATAAAGTTCCATCTTTGTTTTTTCACTTACTTTTTGTTACTGGTTTTTATAGTAAGAGGAATTTTTAGTGAAAAGTTTCCATTTTAGAGGTCAAGTCCCTCTTTGCTTTATTTTGACCACATTTCAGATTTCCCAAAGAAAACACTACAGAGAAAAAATAAAACTAAACTGCTTCACAGTGCAGCACAGTTTAAAAAGAGGTTTGGGAAAATAACCAAAGAAACATTCGGGGGGTTTCTTAAGACCATCAGGAAATGTTTAAGGCTTAAAATTCAACTTAGATGATAATATTAGAGCTATAAATAATTGTTGAAATAATTTTGTCCATTATGCATAATAATCATTTCATGTAGTGATTTGCTTGAGGTCAAACTGTAATTCAGTGACATATTCTAGGCAGAGGTGGCTTTTTCTTTTTCTTTTTTTTTTTTTTTGATTCCTCAATAAGCCAGCCAGACTCTCTGGTCAAGTAAAGTAAACATGGGAATGGAAGGGGGAAGAAATCTGGAGCCATGTTATTTGGCAGACGTGGCCTAAAGAACATCCATAAATTTTGGTTAAAATGCCTAAATGAGCCTTGACTGGCCCTTGTCCTTCTAGAGGACTTCTTCGTTCCCAAGTAGAATCCATGAGCAATCTGTCCAATATCCTTCCAAAAAATTTCTTTTTGGTTAAGTTATCCAAAGCCTGTTTCCATTGTTTACAAAGAAAAATGATACATATCTTTTTGGCATATTCTTGTACTGCAGGGTTTCTGCAGGGTTTCTCAAAGTTCTTTTGTATGCTAGTGTAAATATTCAAAGGGAGTTATACATGTGACAATTCCTATATTTATTTGACCTTTTCTTGTAAAACCTAATTTGAGTTTTTTTTCTAGAACACACTCTAGAAAACACTGCATTATAACATTGCTGTCCCCTGAGGCACTGCCTCAACCCTAGAACTGATTCTCAACCTACTTTGAGAGCTTTAAGAGACTCTCTTATTTACCAAATAAGGGTGCTGCAATTTTATATTATGAGGGTAGTGTAAGCTCTGTGCTGTAATGTTGCAACATTCAGTTAGGACATTGATAACGATTTTACATGAGGCATTCTAGTTGAACTTTCTGGGTAGGGTTCCAGAGTTTCTCTGATTTAGTTTTTGTTGTATTATGGATTCATATACATTCTGGACAATGTTCTGTGCTTCAGTTTCCCTTGAGATGAAACAGAAAAGAATGATACTAACCTGCTATCTCCCTCAGCACTGGCAGGTTGAATTAGGTAATGCCTGCAATGTGGCTTGAATTCTTCAGAGAGAAGAATTTTAAAACACCAACAATGAATGTTATAGAAATGACTGAAAAGCACTTCTCATATATTTTAATCCAATGTTTAATATTTGCATAACCAGTCTATTAAATTCTTTTGAATAGGATATGGGGATGCCAAAGTCATAGAAACTGCTTCGTGACTGTCTTTTCCAAAAGCAAAGAGAAAAATACAAGTAAGAATTCCAGTTCACACTGAGCTCTGCACATGCTTGAGAAAGTCTGACCCCGTAGTAGGGCTATTGCTGCCCACTAACCCTGATAGTGGCGATATAGATTGCTCTACAATTAACATGAGTGGTGGGTGCATGTAATCAGGCAGTGTTATGGGCCATCTTTATAGCATGTCCTATCTCTACTGCATGCCTGATTAGGAAATACATACATTGTCTATTGTCTTTGGCCCAGTACTCTGTCTCCCCATTTTGCAAGTTATTTCAACTTAAGGTAAGGTAGTTGGGGAAAAGTTTGAGTACTAGTCAATGAAGCATTCTACCCATTTATTTCTAGAAAACCTCTAATACCCTTCCCATTGGACAAATATGGTATTGAATATTTAAAAGACTAACATAACTTCAAATTCATGGCCTCTTTTGTTAGTCTTCACAAAGAGGGTTTTTACAAATGGCAAAAAGCTGTTCGTGGAAGTAAGTCTGCCGCTTTTTCTTGCACTTTGCATGCTCAACACAAAGCCCACAAGTGAGAACTTCATGACCTCTGAACTTAACAAAACAGAAACAATAAGTGAGTAGCTGTCTGCATCAGGAAGTGGACATTTACAGTGACATCATGGAGCTTTGATGGAGTGGGTGGAAGTTGCTCACAAAGGTGAGATATAAACTCCTGAATTCTCTTTCTCAGTGGGAATCTTGGCTACTCTTGAAAATGAAGACACAGCAAAAGCAAATAATTTTGTCATCTGTTAGATAAAGATTACAAACCTACTTTAACTTTTGCTTTTCTGCTTGGTGATTCCTGGGCTAAAGTCACATAGTTAATCAAAAACACTCCTGAGGAGAAAATAATGGTTTTAATCCAACCAGAATGTGATAATGGGTGACATTTAGATGGAACTTGCTTTTATTTTTCTTATGGAACTGCATTTCCCAATATACTTTTTTTCTGAGGTGAGGTGGTATTTTATGAAGTTTGTTCATTCATTTAGTCTATTAAGTACTTATTGGGCACTACTGCATGCCATGATGTTCTAGCTCCTGGTGATATAATGGTGACTAGCACACATTCCGTAACCTAAGGTGTTTTATATACTAGTTGTAAAGATAGACAATAAATAGGTAACTTTAGAAGAGTGTGATATGTATTTGATAAAGAATCTGAATGGGAAGGAGGAACACATAAATGATCTTAAAGCTGGCCTGCACGGTGGCTCACGCCTGTAATCCCAGCACTTTGGGAGTCCGAGGTGGGCAGATCATGAGTTCAGGAGATCGAGACTATCCCGGCTAACACGGTGAAACCCCATCTCTACTAAAAATACAAAAAAAAAAAAAAATTAGCCAGGTGTGGTGGCAGGCGCCCGTAGTCCCAGCTACTCAGGAGGCTGAGGCAGGAGAATTGGCGTGAACCAGGGAGGCGAAGCTTGCAGTGAGCTGAGATTGCACCACTGCACTCCAGCCTGGGCGACAGAGCGAGACTCCATCTCAAAAAAAAAAAAGAAAAAAAAATCTTAAAGGATATTAGGTGATGCATTGCAGAGGAAATGATAGCTGAGCTGAGAACTGAAAGGTAAATAAAAATTAGGTGAAGAAATGAAGATAAAGGCGATAAATTTCTCTCTTACAGTCTTAGAAGTACAACCTTTTTAAATAGTAGTACTAGTCAATGGTTTTGATTACTTAATAAATGCTTCATGATTTACGTATTTGTCACTTACTTCTTGTAACAATTCTATGAAAAAAGAATGAGTGTAGCAGGTCACATCTCACTAATGCAGGCCTCTGTAACAACTGTTTTAGCACTGACTGAGTGGTGAAGTTAAACATTAAAAGCTGATAGACCCAGTGCCCTTACAAAGTCTGGAATGTAACAAACACCCACCAAAAGTTTTGCCCAGGCCTTTCCTGGGTCTTGAAATGGGTCTATGACAAGATAATGAAGGAATTCTTAACAGGACCCACTTAGGATTAAACAAGTTTTATTGGGGGCCTGAAGAAACTCCCCATACCTCCACAAACAAGTTTATTGGGGGGTCTAAGGAACTGCCCAAACCTCCATGATTTAGCAGGAGACAAAACAAGGGTAATCACTCCAGCACCTGGACACATTTGGATTAAGTAGATTTACTGAGGCTCCAGAGGAAGGTCTTCAGGACTCTGATCTTAGTTACAGATTAGAAGAAGTTAATCACTTATGTCTTTAGATGAATGCATGCTTGCACGTAGGCATATAGCTTAGAAGGCATATAAGCTCTGGAAAACTTTGTAATTTTGAGTTGATCTGGCAATATTTTCCAGGCCTACTCCCTATACCTGGTTGCAGAAATAAAATCTCTTCTTTCCCAGTTCATCTGCATCTCATTATTGGGCCACAAGAATAAGCAGCCTGACCCTCAGTTTGGTCTTACATGAGGGGACTTCAAAAACGTTTATGGAAAATATGTATTATAAAAAACTATTCATGAATTCCAAACAATTTCCTCACAAAAATAAACTTGTGCTAGCTCATTATAACATGTTTAAACAGAATGCAGTTTGAGGCACAAAGAAGAATAATACATCAGTTTGAAACGAGATCCCATCAGAGCAACATAAATTCTGCTAAAATTGAAGAACAAACATCAAATTTATCACGAAGTTTGGATGAAAAATAATGAAATGATTAAATGCTTTACACAAAGTTTATGGGAACAGTGACCCAAATAAATGAACAATTTGTAGATGGATAACTCATTTTAAAGAAGGGACAAGACTACGTGGTAGATGAATCCCTTAGCAGTAGATCATCCTCATCAATTTGTGAGGAAAAACTTCATCTTGTTTCTATCCTAACTGGAGAGTACCGATGATAAATAGAAGAAACAATAGCCAACACCACAGACATCTCACTAAGTTCAGCTTACACAATTATGACTGAAAAATTAAAGTTCGACTCAATGTTTCCATTCAACGGGAGCCAAAACCATTGCATCCAGATCAGCCACAGACAAGAATAGAGATTTTAATGTAAATTTTAAACATATGGATCAAAATCTTGAACTACTTCTTTGAAGAATTGTAACAGAAGATGAAACATGGCTTTACCAGTACGACACTGGAGACAAGTCACAGTCAAAACAATGGCTACCAAGTGGAGAAAGAGGTCCAGTCAAAGCAAAGGCAAACTGGTCAAAAGCAAAGGTCATGGTAAGAGTTTTTTGGGATGTTCACAGTATTTCGCTTTTTGATTGTCCAAAGGGCCAAAAAACTATAAATCTGCTTATTATGAGAGGTCTGTGAGAAAGTTATCCAAAGCTTTAGCAGAAAAACACCCAGGAAACCTTCACCAGAGAGTTATTCACCACAACAATGCTCCTCTTCATTCCTTTCATCAGAAAAGGGCAATTTTGAATTTTGATGGGAAATTATTATGCATCCACCTTCCAGTCCTGATTTGATTCTTTCTGCCTTCTTTTTGTTTTTCAATCTTAAAACATCCATAAAGGACACCCATTTTTTTCAGTTAGTGATGTCAAAAAGATTGCATTGATATGGTTAAATTCCCAAGACTTTCAGTTCTTTAGAGATGAACTAAATGGCTGGTAGAATCACTTACAAGTCTCTTGAACTTCATAGAGCTTATGTCGAGAAATAAAGTTTATATTTTTATTTATCTTTTAATTCTATTTTTCCACAAACTTTTTGAAGATCTCTTATGCTATTATTGTTCCTATTTTAAGGGTGAAGTAGAGTCTTATGGAGATTGAGCTGTTTGCTCAAGGTCAGACAGTATGTAAGGAGACAAATCTAGATTTAAACGCAGGTTGGTCTGAACAAGGAAATGGAGTTTCCCAGCATGATATATACTGGCTCTTAGATCTCTGTAACTGGCCACATTTAGCTAGATGTGGGTGGAATGTTGATCCAAGGCCACTAATTTATCAACTAGGTAGGATCCAATTAGTCTATTAATCTTATGAATTTCATCAAAGAAAGACATAGACAATGTGGTGGGCTAATGGTTGGCACTGGAACTTAAGGCTATGATATACAGACCAGGATGGCCAAAATGGGACATGTATACAATGGATAAATAGAGGAATTTATTTAACAAAGAGTAAAGAATAGGATTTGTGAAGAATCTTCTGAGATATGGAGAGAAGAGATTTGAAATGCTTATACATCATTGATGGGTGTGTAAATTACTTCAATCATTGTAGAAAGCAACGTGGGGATTCCTCAAAGAGCTAAAAACAGAGCTACCATTTGATCCAGCAATCCCAGCAATGTACCCTCTGGGTACATACCCAGAGGAATATAAATCATTCTACCATAAAGACACACGCGTGTGTATGTTCACTGCAGCACTACTCACAATAGCAAAGACATAGAATCAACCCAAATGCCCATCAATGACAGATTGGATAAAGAAAATGTAGTAACTATACACCATGGAATACTATGCAACCATAAAAAGAATGAGATCATGTCTTTTGTGAGAACATAGATAGAGCTGGAGGTCATTATCCTTGGCAAACTAACACAGGAACAGAAAACCAAATATCACGTGTTCTCACTTATAAGTGGGATCTAAATGATGACAACACACGGGCACAAAGAGGGAAATACCAGACACTAGGGCCTACATGAGGGTGGAGGGTAGGAGGAGGCAGAGGAGCAAAAAAAAAATAACTATTTTGTACTAGGTTTAGTACCTGCATGACAAAATAATCTGTACAATAAACACCTGTGACACAAGTTTACCTATGTAACAAACCTGCACATGCACCCCTGACCCTAGAATAAAAGTTTAAAAAAAGGATTCAATAAAATAATGTGAGACTGTTTATTACAACGCCCCAAGTGTTGCATTTTCTTGACTCCTCCTTTGATTGGTCCTTCCTTCTTGCTACTTCTTTTTTCCTCCTCCTTCTCATGTGTTTTTTCCCCTTCCTTCTAAATGTGTTTTTTATAACACTTATATTTCAGAAATCATTTTTGAAGAGAAATAAGAGACACATTCCAGAGTTTAATAGTGAGAGCCACAGGAGGAACAGGGGGGCAGGAGTTCCTTTCCAATGTCATCCTTTCTCCATAGCAAACCAGGGGAATGGAAGAGATAAGCTAATATGTCATTATCATCTCTAATCTTCCTGATTATTTCTCCTGGAACTGACACAAGGGCCAGATGTGGTTCACAGAAAAAGTGTACGTTTGGCTCTGGAGGAAGGCCTCAGAAGTTTTAACGATCCCTTAAAATGCCTGATTCACCTTAGAGAGATTCTCAGGGAACTCCAAAAGACCTGTTCCATGTCATTTTACCATAAAGAGTAAAGGTAAAGGTTTTGGAAGAGGAGAGATGAGCTAGGAGGCAACAGGAAAGAGAAATATATAAGTGAAGTGTCAGAATGGTTCAAATAAAAGGTATCAATGTCTAATCAGAACAGAGGACTGCCTGATATAATTCCCAAGTTGTGAAGTTGGCTGTGAAAGACTATGAGAGGATAATGAGGATGGCTGACACTTTAAAGAAGACATGGTTGAAATCTTTGTCTATTTAGAGCAGGGCTGAATCTAGAGTCTAACCTGTTAAGGGAGCAAATTTCTTAAGCAATGCTATTGCATTATATGGCTACAAGGGGCATCATTTGCGTTATAATCTATGTGAACATCACCTTGGGGGGTGTGAAGCAGTGCAGTGCAAAGCCTGACATAAGGGTCTTCAGTCTATTGCCTCATTTATAGTTGAAAAAGCTGGGTGGCTCAAAGAGCTGGGAGGTCAAGTCCCTGCCTAGGGTCCTATAGGCAGTAACAGAGCTGAACCATAAGTCAAGTTACTCTACTTTCAGTTCAGTGACTTTTCAACTAAACTTGTGACTCTCAACCTGTGGGTTGCAAATCTCTAGGGAATGTGGAATTATTACAAGGAGTTGTGTGTATGTGTATTTCCCAATCAATGTATACTAAAAGTATAATTACTATGCACTAGGTTTTATTCAAAATTATTTGCATTAGAGGAGCTCTTCATACAAGATTATGTTGCCAAAATCACTTTGTCTGCTAATCATACTTCTATTGTCTGTGCTGTTCACATTTTTTACAAGAAAGAGAACATAAACAATACCTTTGAAAGATGAGAGCTTGAGATGCTCTTGCCAGACACAGCCTGTATTATGATGTTATCCAATTAGGGTCTTTTACTTTATCTTAAAAATACTTCACCGTGAGAAAGCATACGTGGAAAAAGGTTCAGATTCAAATATAACTCAGCCACTAACTGCATGACCTTGGGTGAGCTATTTATCCTCTCTCATTTACTTAATAGGTAATTATTGAGTGCTCACTAGGTTGCAGAAATTTTCCTGGTGTAGAGAACCAGATGAAAGAACAAGTCATAACCTTAAGACAGAGAAGAAAACAGATGAGAAAACTTATTACCATACAGGGCAATAAGTTCTGTGATCATCTTATTACTTGTTCACAATGGAATCCTAGAGGAATGTAATCTACCCCAGATATGGGGAGGGATGATAGTTTTAGGATATTCTTCCCAGAGTTTTTGAAACTGAACTGTGGAGCAAAGGTAGTCACCATTAAGTGAAAAAGCAGGAAAAGAAACACGTTCTGGACAGAGAAGGTGCCATTTACAGGCAGAGGAGGATGAAACGCTACATACTGTATGGCTCAATTTTCCTACTCTCAATTCTTTGGAACCTAGATTTGCTAAGAAGAAGCAAATTGGAAATCCATGAGTTATCTTCCATATTTCAAGAAGCTTAAATACAATCACAAAATTTTCCACCTAAGTGTTAAGGCCAACTAAAATGTCAAGTTCCTTAGCCTTTAATTTTAATTTTGTCAACTAAGTTCATTTCTCTGAGTATGCCATATTAATCAGAAGCTCCATTTGAGAATTGTATGTGGCACTAATCTCTAATATACAAATACTGTGACTTAATACTTACAGTTCAGTAGGCAAAGTTCTTTCAACTATAAGGTGAATGGAAGAAGATGTAAGTGAATGCATGAGATCCTACATGAGGCTCTTATATGGATTTTGGAAGCAGGACATTCATCAATATGCCTGGCTTATAGATAGTGCTCAAGAGCCACAGGTTGAATTAATAAATTAACAGAGATCTAGGTTGTAGGTAGAATTGCTTGGCAAGCCCGTTCATACCTTTCTTGTACATTGGCTTTCAAATCCAAGCATTACTCACTCCTTTCCTTCTTTGAGACACATAAATCAAGAAGTGAATACCAAGGAAGCATGTAAAAATGTCTGGGTTGTCATTTCTTTCCTAAAATAGTTACATTTGCAAATAATATAGTCAATGAGAATTCAAAGTACCATACTAAGATATTAGGATAATAGGCTTCTTCCTAGGATAAGTATACTAGGATGTCTTTACTAGGCAACTCTTCTGTCTATTCAGAATTGTAATTCAATTAAATGACTACTCATGTAGATTATAGGATACCTAAGAAGTTATTTATAGGATACCTATAAGAAGATACAGGGCCTTACTTTAATTTGCAATTAAATTAGGTACAAGTGAACACAGATGAAACATTTCAAGACAGGAACTAGATGGTCATGGTACCCTTTTATGCTTTCTCCCTACTATTCTACAACTCTTTTCAAACAGATGTGTCTTGGTTTTGGCTATAACTCCACTAAACATGTCACTTTGCCATCTATATTATACCCTCTGTAATATAATTTTTAAAAAATCTATAAGGTGGGAGTGAATAGTAAGACTTCCTTGTAATATTTAAGTAAGATAAAATGAAGTCAAACATAGAACATACATTAAATAGTTGTTTTGTGAGGGAGGCAGCAAGGAGTATTGAGGGTGGCTTGAATTTTAAATAAGAACAACTAAGGTTACATTATCTTTCTGCTTGTTACCAGTTTTGTAGTCTTAGGTAAGAAAATTAATCCCTCAGAACTTCTTTTCACAATGTGTTAAGTGAGAATACAATTTATTTATGGAATTTATGTGAAGATAAAATTAACTAATACATGAAACAAGGCCTAAGATACTGCCCTGAATATGAAAGATAATACAATGAAGAAATTTTCTCTCTCCCGTGCTGGACAGTGAGAAATCTGGAAGCAGAAGCTTTCATGAACAATTTCTCATTGTATCTGCAGCATCTAGGACACAACTTGGGACCTAGAAGTTTCTTAATAAATATGGGTTGAACTGAACTGAATTTTTAAAGCACCTATTCAGTTAGACTTAATGCATAGAATATAAATCCATTCAATTCAAGATTTCTCAAATAAAGACACACACGGATTAGGAACATGAGCAATCCAAAAAATCAAGATGCAGAATTCTAAAGGTCAAGTAACTCATTGTGTTGCATTGTGTCTAAATCAGGGGTTGTTCTGTGTGTAAATCATGGGCTTATAGCAGCATAAGTTTGAGGGGTTTTGTTCTACTACCCAGGATTCTGCTGTGCTCCAACTGCTTGCTGATCACTTTGCTCCTGACCAGCAAATTCCACCTACTCTTTCAGCTCTGTTTTCCATGGGTTAACAGTGAATTGCCTCAACTCATCTTTGCTAGCTGTGAAATACTTCTCTAATTGGCTTGCAGATTGTCTGCCTTTTGGTCATAAGGCCACTTCTGGGCTACAGAGGTTATATCTGCTTCCCAGAACAGGAAGCCTGGGCAGTGCAGTTACAGCCAGAAGAGGGAGGCTGGGCACAGCAGCCTGCTCAAGCGTCCTGTTCAATATACATCACCCTTTGATTTCATCCACTCACACCCTTCCTACCTCAAAGTAAGTTTCTAATCATTTCATCCTGGCTAGAGGAAGGAATGGTAAAAACAGCCTCTGTATCAAGGGTCTATTTGAAGAATGTGGTTACATTTCTCATCTACAACTCCTTGAGAAAGAGAGAAGCAGCAGCTATGCTAACATTTTTGTTTAAAATATACAATAGATAAAGAGGATTCTGAGCTGCTTAGCAGGATCTGGCAAGAGAGATGTTTTGATTTCAATGTTGCCAAATTTGTGTATGTAAGATAAAGAACTTGAACCAATTAAAAAGAAAAGCCTCCCACCTTGAGAGAAAGATACCAGAATGATAAGAAGCTAGTTTTTTTTTTTTTTTTTTTTTTTTTCTAATGGTCAGGAGCTGAGAGCGGTGAGGGGTACATTCAGGAAAGCCTCATCCAGGTATGGGTGCTGCAAAGTACATCTTGAGAGGATACTCTAAGACCCAAATTGAACCCTTCCCACTTTCTTCATAAAACAAGCAACTGATAATAGGGTCTAAACAACAGCCAAGTTTTGGTTCTACAGGGTTCATTGTGATCAATCTGTTGCAGGCTGCAACAGATCAGGGAATACACAGATCAGGGAAATCTACCTTGGGACCAAGGATATGAGATGAAGCAAGGTGTAACTAGTGCTTTTTGATGTTTTCTCCTTTCCTTCTCATTGTACCTAATACGTAAGCATTATAATGCCTTCTTCTAAAAGGGTGTTTAATTTGGTTGGACCTTGTAGGTTGCTTAGAGATAATTATAATAGATTGTGTGCAAATTAGGTGGCTAAAAAGTTTCCTGAGTGGCTTTCTTCCTTACAGTTCTACAGATGCCAGCATCTCACATGATCCAGTAATCATGCATACAACTTTAATGCATTTACCTTATCTATAGTAAGAAATCCAAATTCATATAGAGTCCCCGAATTCAGTGGTTGTGATATCATGAAGACCCCCTAAAGTCCTTTGTTTACGCCATCCACACAGTCCAGGTGATGCTAATTCTTCCTTTACCTGTATCACACTCTCATATAGCTGTTACTCTGTACCCTTTCATGATCCGTAAATTAAATGGAAGCTAAAACCACCAGTAATTTACCTAATATATACTAGTGGGATAAAAGGATACTATTAAGCTGGCAATGACTACATTAATTATTCTCATGTTTAAAAAGAAAAAAGAGGGGACCAGTATAGTATTTTTACTGCCACATATCCTGCATTTCTTTAGCCTTTAGATAATACCTCAGCCATATAGAGAATTTATTCAAAAGATGTGATCTTCATTCCTGTGGGGTCTGAGTTCTTGGCCGTCTTGCCAATATGAAATTGAGGTCATTTTCCATTAACCTTTTCCTTTGGATATGGTGATACAAAAAAGTTGCCCTCTAAGTCTTGGAGTTCCAGAAATCTACCCACTCCCTCTTGGCATATGGAATATAGTAGAAGCCAATTATCTCCTTATATTTAGTTTTATCAATTTGGGCAATACTGGGACTATTTCTCAGTGGGTTCAATCAGTGGTCCAAGAAACTAGAAATGTTCACATGGCAATTTCAACTACGATTTGGTCTAAGTATTACCGTGTGTCTGAGTGGAGATGTCATTTTCTTGGTCACTAAAATCTATAGGACACCAGGGTTTAGATTTACTGGCATGGAAAACAAAATTTGAAAGTGATTGATTCTTATACCTGCATAATTTGGCTATGGAAGAAACAGCACCGTAAGTGGGTCACTGGTTCAAAGTAAAGACAGCTGTTTCTTCGTTTTTTTGTTATTTGTTTTGTTTTGTTTGAGATGGAGTCTCGCTCTGTTGCCCAGGCTGGAGTGCAGTGGCGCGATCTCGGCTCACTGCAAGCTCCGCCTCCCGGGTTCACGCCATTCTCCTGCCTCAGCCTCCTGAGTAGCTGGGGCTACAGGCGCCCGCCACCACGCCCGGCTAATTTTTTGTATTTTTAGTAGCGATGGGGTTTCACCGTGTTAGCCAGGATGCTCTCGATCTCCTGACCTCGTGATCCGCCTGCCTCGGCCTCCCAAAGTGCTAGGATTACAGGTGTGAGCTACCGCGACCGGCTGACAGCTGCGTTTTTAGATGATAGGCTACCTAATAATTCCAGTGAGTCCCAAAGGACATCAGCTTATTTCCTCCCCACTTTCACTGTGAAGTGATACCCTTTGGTAAGAGACAATGTCATGTATTTAAAGCATTTAACCCATTCCTGGATGATCCTGTTCTCAGAAGTATAATGGATAGGAAAAATCCAGGATAAGAGTTTATTTCTGTGGCAGGGGAGGGCAGGGGATATGCCGTTAGAAAATGATTGATATAGCTGATGTATCACAAGATAGCTGCTGCCAATCTCCTCAATTTTAGGCACCAAATTGGAGGTAAGGGGTAAGGATTGCTCTCTACCTTTGAGAAATTGCACATGTGGGTGTGGTGATATTCAGGTTAGCCAAGGTATGGTACTCATAAAAATTTTCTGTTTCATCCAATATCAATTTTAACTCTAGAATAAGTTCTAGTTTTGTCCATTGCTTTCTACTTGTATTTTTTTTTAGAAAGAGGGAGAGTGGGGATAGTAGTCATCAAAACTAGCAATAAACAGAGTTTTCTCATCTCTAGGGAACAATGCATGTCTGTAGAGTAGGTAAAAATGACAATAAATCCTATTTATCTGGTTCCTAGTTCTGAATTACAGAAATGACACATATTCCTTGAGTTGTTCAAAAGGAACTACTTAGAGGTCTTCAGAGGCTAATTTTGGGGTGGGAAACTATGGAAATTTGATTATAAGACTTGATAATGGAATGAAGTAAAGATTTGAGCATCAGCATCCTTGGGGAAAGCTGGCAATGAAAAGGAACAAATGAGGTCTTATTGGGCAGACAAGCAGGTTCAGGTTGAGGTAGTTAAAGGTGAAAAATGAGTGATTACATTCCCAGACAGGAACCAGGTAGCCGGAAAAGAAAGAATGGATCAGGAATCAGTCTCAGCTTTGTAGTTACCTAAGTGAACTTAGGCAATTTGCTGGGTGTCTCTCTGACACAGGTTGCTCCTTTAACAATGATAAATTAATTCCTTACCCCAAAGCTTATGAGAGTGGTTGCCCCTGATATGGTCCTATGCAAGTTATCTGTGTAATTTGGAATGGGACAGAAATTATTTCTTTTATTTAAGATCATCTTGTCCTTGATGACCCCTGGAATTCTGGCCATTTAGCATTAAAGTACATAAATAGCTATGAAAAGCATCTCTTTGACTCAGAAGGTATATAATTGGTGGCTTTCTGCAAACCTTAGCTAACATCCCACACAGAAAACGCCCTACTGCTGCCAGCCTTGCCAAGGCAGCTCCGTGCGGCCGAGCAAAATGCATTCTGTTCTGCATCATGCATCATCAACAAAATTGCCACTTAAGCCCTGATTCCAGAATCTTTATTGTTGGTTCTAATTTATGAAGCAAACATCAGAACACAGCTTGATTTTTCAGATGCCAAGATGAGTTGGCAGTTGCTAAAATCTTGTTTTGACTTGCAAACTGATTGTATTTGAGGTTAAAGCTTTGAAGGAGGCACAAATTTGAGACACCAGTGTTCTGTAAAAGTTGTTAGATTTATTATTCTCACTTTCAAGCCTTTAGATCTGAGGTTTGTGTTATGAAGGGATATGGGCTGGGGAGTAGGTCTGCAGAAGTCTTTTTAAAAAATTACTTTAATGTTTGGTAACACCAATGAATACATAACTAAGTAAATAAATAATGTACTAGCACCTGAGTGTAAATTTAATCAACTTCTTATTCAGCATAAGAAGCTCCTATAGGGCTAGGAGTTATTAGTTGCCTGTGAAACCAAGAATCTACTTAGGCCAAACTGTCTGGCATTACTTAGAGGACAAAAATATCAGGGCATCCTGTAGATGGTGTTGAGAGAAAGAGAAAGCAGAGACTTGTGAATTGTGCTTTTAGTAGGAGTTGGCTGCCAATTTTCAAATGTTCACCAAAGACTTCTGGTATAAAGTGAGATTTGAGAAACTGTTTGAGGCCAAGAGAGGAAAGGATACTTTAAGAGAAGGACACCCAAGACTGGTCTGCTCATGAAAAGGCTCTGAGTTTGATTCCAGGTATCACATTACCTCCTTATCTGGTCATGCAAGGCCTTTTACAACCTCATTTTATCTTACTTTTCCAGCTGAATCCCTCGTGTTTTCTTCCACGTGTGTATTGTGCACATCAGTGTCACAACAAATCAATGTAATTCCTTCAGTCTCTACTATGTACCCCACAAGGAGCATTCCAAGTATTACCTCAGTTGATTTTTACAAAAAAATCTAGAAGGTAGATATTATTATATGTATTTTACACGTGAGGAGAAATACAGCAGAGGAAGGATAATTCATTCACTTGCCAAAAGTAACACGGCACATTCATGGAATAGCCAGGATTAAAAATTAAGCCTGCCTTCCTAGATTGCAAATGGAGAATAAAAGCACTATAATATAAGTGGTGTTCCAAAAGACTGATAGAACAAGGTAGCCCTGCTTGGAAGCCTATTATAATAGTTTCAACACTACTGGAGACAGGCTCTCCTTACCCCCAACACCAACTAGAGCAATACATGTAGACACCAAGGGCCAGGCTTCCGGGTGCAGTTAGTTGTGGAGTATAACAAGGATGTTAGTAGCAAGGTCAACGAGGCAGGGAAAAAGCCAACCAACCAGAAGCAAACAAACAAAAAAAAACCCAAACCAACACACTAAAGTCATACCAAGACCAGTTCACAT
The DNA here is from genome assembly GCF_028885625.2 of Pongo pygmaeus. Lineage (NCBI taxonomy): Eukaryota > Metazoa > Chordata > Mammalia > Primates > Hominidae > Pongo > Pongo pygmaeus. The sequence continues at coordinate 161,455,307 of NC_072373.2, read as the reverse complement.
CATTGCTTAATACAGGAGGGATGCAGAATCAAGTAATTTAAAGACATTTCTGATATGAAGTAGAAAGAATGTCTCTAGTGGCTGCAGAGAAAACCATTTATGGCTAAGGCAGATAGAATAATGGTCCTCCAAAGATGTCTATGTCCGTATCCCCAGAACATATGAATATGTTACCGTACATGGTGAAAGGAACTGACAGATGTGGTTAAATTAAGAGTCTCCAAATAGGAAGATTATTCTGGATTATCTGGATGGATTTAACATAATTACAAAGGTCATTATAAGACAGAGGAGAGGTGACAACAAAAGCAGGGAGCAGGGAGATTTGATGATGCTATGCTGCTGACTTTGAAGGAGGAGGAAGGATTTAAGTCAGGTAACGCAAGGAGCTGCTAGAAGCTGAAAAGGCAAGGAAATAAATTATCCCCTAGGGCCTCCAGAAGGAACACATCCCGAACACCTTGATTTTAACCCATTGAGACCTGTGTTGTACTTTTGACTCCCATAAGTATGAGAAAATAAATTTGTTGTTTCAAGCCATGAAGCTTGTGGTAATTTGTGACAGTAGCAAAACAGGAATCGAATACCATGGACAAGAAGACTGTGAGAGTCCCTGAGAAGAAAACATGTTTATGTGGGGGCACAATAGAGTTAAACAATTATTGAATGTTGAATTAAGGAATAATGGGGAACAAAGGATTAATAACAAGATAGAGAAACCCTGTGCCTGTTTCCTTCAGAGTAGCAGAAGTGAGATGCTGATTCTTTGTTTTACATTCTCCTTCGAATTCTTGACAGAGCATTCATTTGCTGCAGAAATTACTCAAGTGTATTCTACAATTAGAAAAATTCAAAGGGATGGCTTCCTGTGGGTGTATCTGATGTGTCATAGGAAAGGTTTCCCTGTGTGGCTCAGGCATGGAGCTTGAAATGACAGCTGCTATGCCTGTGGCTTTCACATGCCAGCATGGAGGTGTTTGAGAAGTAGCATTGATCTCAGAGGATAGCCAGAGAAGGCTTCCCTGCTTTAGAACTAAGAGGAAACCTGAGGGATGAATAGAAGAAACCATGACAAGGGCAAGGGTTTGGGTGGAAAGAGTATTACAACAGAGGATGCAGAACACTTGAGGCTCAGATCAGAAAAGTGAATTGTGAGGCCCTGCAAGGAAGAACTCTTAGTGTGGCTTGAGGTACTGGGCTTTAAGATGGAGTCAGCGGTGAGTGACCAGAGAGTAACCAGGAGAGTGAAGCAAGTGTTCAAATGTGAAGAGTGGCTGGTCATGGAAGTTTTTATGCTTTAGAAAGCTGGTTCTTGTGAAACTGTAAGTTTCATGAAGGCAGTGGCCCTATGGCCCTCATTTACTCCTGGATTCTTAGTGCAGAGTACAGCTTTTGACACCTAGTAGAGTTCTGTGAATATTTGTTAACAGAAGAAAAGAAAGGCTGGAAAGAGAAAGAGAGGGGTGGAGGAAAGGAATAAAAGGAAGGAGGAACGTAATGGAAAGAAGAAAGAAAGCAGGGAAAGAAGAAAGGGACAAAGAAGGACATATTCTACCAAATGCAACCCTGAATGAGTGGCAGGTCTATTAGCTATGTCAGCAGGAAGTACTTGCTGCTTGCTTTTGCCTCTGCCCTCCTTTTCAAGGGGCCAGTTTTAATAATCTGCTTTGTACAAAGAGTAGTGGATGTAGACAGTTTCTCAGGTTATAGTCCTAGCAAATTCAGTGGTCTTTGAGGAGATACTAACCTTATTTTTCAATGTTATATAGTACAAAGGGCAGTATTTTTGAAAAAGAGTTTATTTACTTCCTCACTCTTCTCCACTTTGTAATGCTTCAATATTTTCCCTAGTGCTGGTGGGATTAACCATGATGGGCACAAAAGGACAAAACAATAGACAGGACCAGGTAGAGAAGACTCTACATGGTACATAACAGGATACATAATAGGTAGGTACATAACAGGAACATAATAGGATACATAATAGGCACTTGGTAAATAATAGGTACATAATAGGATACATGATAGGTACGTTCATAATAGGATACATAATAGGTACGTTCATAATAGGATCAGCTGGGATCTCATGCAACCTCCTTCCCAGAATGGGGACAGCATCTAGTTCTGTATACCCATCAAGGGAATCTTCAGAATGTCTGGTTATTCCCAGCTGTGGAACAGATGTGAAGCTAAGAAGTTTCCCAGTATCTTCTTTGAAGGACTTTGATTCATAGTGACACATACTGCATGACTGGCTGGAGCTATGTTTCTGAGACACTTATCCTATTATAATGCCTAGGTGAATGAATAAATGTAATGAATAGTATACTAGAAGTGACACTAGAAATTATATGCTAGAGTCACCATAGTATCTATTAATGTCCTAACAGACTGGGTTGCTAAAATTCTCTATATTCCCAACAAAATCCTGTTTTTCAGACTGGTTCTTGGCTGTCCATGGGAGCTCAGCTTGATGCCTGCCTGATAAGTGTTTTTGTACGCCTAAGGCCTTGGGGCATGCTTTACCAGTTTGACCAGATAGTATTGCTAACAATGTGATTTATGGTGAACACCTGTTTTTACTTTGGGGGTCTGGAGTCTGCTTAGGTAAGCTAGTCACGCAGACATTGCATACTTAAGTAACTAACTTCCAATAAAAACCCTGGACATCAAGACTAGGGTGAGTTTCCCTGGTTAGCAACACTTTACATGTATTGTCACTTACTGTTTCGTGGAGAGCTATGTGTATCCATGGGTGACTCTACTGGGAGAGACACCAGGAAGCGTGGACTCAGCTTCTCCCAGACTTTGCCCCATATTCCCTTTTCCTTTGCTGATTTTAACCTGAATCCTTCCACCATAGTAAAATGCATCTATAACAGCTTCTGAATCCTGTGAGTCTTCTAATGAATTATCAAGCCAGAGGGTGTTCTTGCAGACCCTTGACACAGTACTTTTATCCAAAACTTAAACATACATTTTAGACAGTCTGCCCTGTCTGTATAGCGCCAACTGTATAGAACTCAGAAAGGAAGCACAATTCTTCAATCAGAAATATTAAATAACAAATGTATTAGTATTTTTTCTACAATGAATTATGCATCTTTACATAGTAAAAATAAAAAATACATTATCTTAATGGCTGGCACAAGAATTCCTTTTAGGAGAAAGCTATCTAACGAAAAAGATTTGAAAGCTATTTGGGATACAAATGAGTTCGAGTGAATGAGTAGAAAGGCAACAGAGAGCTTTACTAACTACATTTAAAAACATTTGAGAGGAATATGGTCCTGAGAGAAAGGGGAAATGGGAAAGAAAGAAAAGTGAGTGAGAAGTCATTAAGACATGGAGAATGAGAAAAACCAGTGAGGTGGCATGAGGTTGACACGCTCCTTGGAATGAAGTAACCAGGGCAAAATTCATCATAGGAAGAACAAACGAAAATTTAAGATGAGTGACATCTAGCACTCCACTGAAAATGTTGGTTTTATTAAAGTGCAAACCCTTTCTTTGTGTCCTCATATATTCAACAAAATCTACTGTACTCAACAATAAGTGTAACTTTTGCAAATATTGGGGAAGGGGTCTGTTTAGATTGCTAAACTTCAAAATAAAGACAGTAGGTAGGGCAATAAAGTCTGTAAACTAATCAAATAAAGAGTGGAAGCCTGAGGAACTCCTATTCCTACTGCTCAATAATTTGTAGAAATATTGAATATGGCTTTTGATGTTCAAGTAGCAAAGAATAGGAAGGAGGTTAAGTTGATCTTATTCTTGTTAAAAGAAAAGTTTCAGCTGAATTAAATTTAAAGGAGTTTAGTTGAGCAATGAACAATTTGCTAATTGGGCAGTCCCCAGAATCACAGCTGATTCAGAGAGACTCCAGTGCAGCCACGTGATGGAACAAGATTTCTAGAAAAAAATAAAGGGAAATGATGTACAGAAATGGGAAGTGAGGTACACAGCTGGATTGGTTACCGGTTGGCGTTTGCCTTAGTTGAACATGGTTTGAACAGTTGGCTACATTTGGCCAAAACTCAGTGACTGACAAAGGTGTGGGCTAAAGTCGGCTTACATCTCTACTTGTTACAGTTCACGATACACAGAAAAACCTTTAGGCCGAACTTATATAACAAGGCAGCCTCAGGCTAAACTTGATTAACATCCTGAAGGGTCAGATAGAACTTAGATTATACATACTAGTGAGAGGTGACAGCGTGCTGGCAGTCCTTGCAGCCCTCCCTCGCGGCGCCTCGTCTGCCTGGGCTCCCACTTTGGCGGCACTTGAGGAGCCCTTCAGCCCACCGCTGCACTGTGGGAGCCCCTTTCGGGGCTGGCCAAGGCCGGAGCTGGCTTCCTCAGCTTGCAGGGAGGTGTGGAGGGAGGGGGGCGAGCGGGAACCGGGGCTGCGCGCGGCGCTTGCAGGCCAGCTGGAGTTCCGGGTGGGCGTGGGCTTGGCGCGCCCAGCACTTGGAGTGGCCGGCCGGGCCTGCCGGCTCCGGGCAATGAGGGGCTTAGCACTTGGGCCAGCGGCTGCGGAAGGTGTGCTGGGTCCCCCAGCAGTGCCGGCCCACCGGCGCTGCGCTCGATTTCTCGCGGGGCCTTAGCTGCCTTCCCGCGGAGCAGGGCTGGGGACCTGCAGCCCGCCATGCCTGAGCCTCCCCCCGCCTCTGTGGGCTCCTGTGCAGCCCAAGCCTCCCCGACGAGCGCCACCCCCTGCTCCACGGGGCCCAGTCCCATCGACCACCCAAGGGCTGAGGAGTGTGGGCGCATGGCGCGGTACTGGCAGGCAACTCCACCTGCAGCCTCGGTGCGGGATCCACTGGGTGAAGATAGCTGGGCTCCTGAGTCTGGTGGGGACTTGGAGAATCCTTTTTTTTTTTTTTAAAAAAAAAAAAAAAGCTGTTTTTATTTCAAGTGAAGCAACCATGATCAGTTTGACTGAAATCAAGGTGAGTAATACATAATTTATAACATCTGAAACAATTTTTTATTTTATTATTATTATACTTTAAGTTTTAGGGTACATGTGCACAATGTGCAAGTTAGTTACATATGTATACATGTGCCATGCTGGTGTGCTGCACCCATTAACTCGTCATTTAGCATTAGGTGTATCTCCTAAAGCTATCCCTCCCCCCTCCCCCCGCCCCACAACAGTCTTCAGAGTGTGATGTTCCCCTTCCTGTGTCCATGTGTTCTGACTGTTCACTTCCCACCTATGAGTGAGAATATGCGGTGTTTGGTTTTTTGTTCTTGTGATAGTTTACTGAGAATGATGATTTCCAATTTCATCCATGTCCCTACAAAGGACATGAACTCATCCTTTTTTATGGCTGCAGAGTATTCCATGGTGTATATGTGCCACATTTTCTTAATCCAGTCTATCATTGTTGGACATTTGGATTGGTTCCAAGTCTTTGCTATTGTGAATAGTGCCACAATAAACATACGTGTGCATGTGTCTTTATGGCAGCATGATTTATAGTCCTTTGGATGTATACCCAGTAATGGGATAGCTGGGTCAAATGATATTTCTAGTTCTAGATCCGTGAGGAATCGCCACACTGACTTCCACAATGGTTGAACTAGTTTACAGTCCCACCAACAGTGTGAAAGTGTTCCTATTTCTCCACATCCTCTCCAGCACCTGTTGTTTCCTGACTTTTTAATGATTGCCATTCTAACTGGTGTGAGATGGTATTTCATTGTGGTTTTGATTTGCATTTCTCTGATAGCCAGTGATGGTGAGCATTTTTTCATGTGTCTGTTGGCTGCATAAATGTCTTCTTTTGAGAAGTGTCTGTTCATGTCCTTCACCCACTTTTTGATGGGGTTGTTTGTTTTTTTCTTGTAAATTTGTTTGAGTTCATTGTAGATTCTGGAGATTAGCCCTTTGTCAGATGAGTAGGTTGCAAAAATTTTCTCCCATTTTGTAGGTTGCGTGTTCACTCTGATGGTAGTTTCTTTTGCTGTGCAGAAGAAGCTCTTTAGTTTAATTAGATCCCATTTGTCAATTTTGGCTTTTGTTGCCATTGCTTTTGGTGTTTTAGACATGAAGTCCTTGCCCATGCCTATGTCCTGAATGGTAATGCCTAGGTTTTCCTCTAGGGTTTTTATGGTTTTAGGTCTAACGTTTAAGTCTTTAATCCATCTTGAATTAATTTTTGTATCAGGTGTAAGGAAGGGATCCAGTTTCAGCTTTCTACATATAGCTAGCCAGTTTTCCCAGCACCATTTATTAAATAGGGAATCCTTTCCCCATTGCTTGTTTTTCTCAGGTTTGTCAAAGATCAGATAGTTGTAGATATGTGGCATTATTTCTGAGAGCTCTGTTCTGTTCCATTGATCTATATCTCTGTTTTGGTACCAGTACCATGCTGTTTTGGTTACTGTAACCTTGTAGTATAGTTTGAAGTCAGGTAGCATGATGCCTCCAGCTAAAGGATTGTAAATACACCAATCGGCATTCTGTATCTAGCTCAAGGTTTGTAAACACACCAATCAGCACCCTGTGTCTAGCTCAGGGTTTGTGAATGCACCAATCGACACTCTGTATCTAGCTACTCTGGTGGGGACTTGGAGAACCTTTGTGTGGACACTCTGTATCTAGCTAATCTAGTGGGGATGTGGAGAACCTTTGTGTCTAGCTCAGGGATTGTAAACGCACCAATCAGCACCCTGTCAAAACAGACCACTTGGCTCTCTGTAAAATGGACCAATCAGCAGGATGTGGGTGGGGCCAGATAAGAGAATAAAAGCAGTCTGCCCAAGCCAGCAGTGGCAACCCACTGGGGTCCCCTTCTACCCTGTGTGAAGCTTTATTCTTTCACTCTTTGCAATAAATCTTGCTGCTGCTCACTCTTTGGGTCCACACTGCCTTTATGAGCTGTAACACTCACCGCGACGGTCTGCAGCTTCACTTCTGAAGCCAGTGAGACCACAGACCAACCAGAAGGAAGAAACTCCCAACACACCCAAGCATCAGAAGGAACAAACTCCGGACACGCCACCATTAAGAACTGTAACACTCACCGGGAGGGTCCACGGCTTCATTCTTGAAGTCAGTGAGACCAAGAACCCACCAATTCCGGACACCCTAGGTTGCAGCTGTACCAGAAACAACAGACTACACACTGCCTGTGGTTAAAGAAGGGGTATTGAAGATTATATATCCTTAATAGCTAACTTCTTTATCTGAACTCACCACGTAAAAGGGGGCAAAATATTATTGCATGCCACAAGCAGACCAGGCTACCCAGGAAACAGATTTTGAGACTGAGATTTGCTTTCAGAAGTTTTATTAGGGAGTGCTCTTAGCCATAACACAGTGGAGTTGGAGGGGAGGACAAAGAAGGCAGGATTAGGTAGGAGGAGAGTGAGTGGGCTGTGGTGGTAACTGAAGCCTCGGCAGATCCCACAGGATGCCATGAGGCTAGAATGCCCTGAAGAGATGTGCTGAATGGAGGCAAGGGTTCAGGTCTTTGCATCCTCACATAGATCAGTCCCTGGATTCAGGCTGCTCCTCGGGAGTATTCTTTGTGCAAATTAGCTTCCTACCAAAGAGCAATCCCTGGGGAGCAACTGGTGGGTAAGCCTCAGAGGGCTGTGAGTGCCTCCATCTTGAAGAGGGGGATCTGGGCTCAGAGTTGGGCAAACCTGTGAGTACTTTCTCTGTACCAGTAACAGCTGTTGCTGAGACTAAAGAGTGTTGAATTGTGCTGCGTGCTGTAATGGTGCTCACAGTCCAATAGGGGGAGATAGATGTGTAGAAACAAAGAGAAAGCAGCAGTGTAATTCACAACAGACAAAACCTGGATGGCAAAAATGTCCATCAACTGGAGAATATTTATACAAAATATGGTACATCCATGCAATGGAATACTACTCATCAATTAAAAGAAAGGAGTACTGAAATATGTACAGCTGAGATGAGCTTCAAAAACGTGCTCAGTGGAAGAAACCAGATATGTAGAGCACATATCATATATATGATTCCACTTATGTAAAACGTTCAGAGAAGGTAAATCTTATGGAAACAGAAAGGAGGTTAGTGCTTGCATAGGGTTGGGGGTGGGAATGGGGAGGGACTATATATGAACATGAAATTTCTTTCTTGAGTGATGGACATGTTTTAAAATTAGATTGTGATGATAGTTGTAAAATTCTTGTAAATATACTAAAAGTTATTGAATTGTATACTTAAAACAGGTGATTTTACATTATGTAAATTATTCCTCATTAAAGCTGTTAATAAAAAATGAGAGTGCTTTTAAAACATATGGGAGAGACACATTTAGTTAGACTGGAGTGAGGGATATAGTTAAAGATGAAAGAATGAAGTCCCCCTGATAAAAGTTTTTGAGGAGCAATATTTGTTTTCAATGTAAAGAGGCCTGGAAGAGGAAATAGTATCTGCAAAAGCATAAAGGAAGAGGTAGTGCAGGAAATGCTTAGAATGTCTTTGAGTGTGAGGGCTAGAAGGGATGAAGAGCAGCTGGCATGTGATTAGTACTTGGAAGCCACTTCATAAAGGTTATTTTATGTCATGGGAAGAAGGCTGAAATTTCTCATTTTCAGGCCTTTGTGCAAGCCTGTTTCTATACCTGAATGCTCTTTCCCTGTTTTTGTTTGTTTTAATGCTTTGCTCTTTCCCATGATTCAGGCATCAGCTTAAAAATAACCTTTTCCACGGTGTTTTCCCTGATCACTTTATCTCAAAAGGTTCTGCTCTCAGTTCATCATTTTTCTCCATTAAAACAACACAACACACTGCTTGTTCATTTATTTTTGTTTGCCTCTTTTCAGTGTCTCATAGTCAGTAAGTGAGAACTCAGTCTGTTTCACTCCCAGAGTTACCACACTAAGAATTGAACCTTGACTGTCCCACTTTTTAGTGTGTAACCTAGGAACATCTAACTTGACCCACTGACTTTCAGCTTTTTCTTCTGCAAAATCTGGTGGGCTTGATATTTATGTATTTTTTAGCCATAGTGTGAAGACTTTTATAATAGATGTAAAAATGCTTTGTAAATGTTAAAGCTCCCTAAAAGTTTACTAGATTATTATAACTAAATAGTGAATAAGGTATTGTTAGTAATAATTATTAGTAATTTATTAAAAGTTACCTTACTGTGTAAATTTATTGAATTATTATAATTGCATAATAAGGTATTATTAATAAATAGTAAATAGCACATTAAAGTATTTAAGATTCAGGGTATATTTTATGCACATCAGTTATTCCTCTGACTTGCATCTTACTAACATCCTCTGGTATATAAAGATTATTTGTTTTCATGCAAGTGATTCCAATGAGCTGTGATTTAGAGAGGCTTGTGTTTGCTTTTTATATTTTCCTACTTCTTGTTCCTTCATATCAAGCTTATTAAAATCGTATATAAACTATAAATTAAAAGACCTTCAACGGGTTCTCTTATGGGTAGAAAGCATTATTTTAAAAATATATTTATAGTTAAATAGCACTGAACAAGAAAATTGTGAAACAAAAGTGACTTAGATGTGGATCCTATGTGTAAGGAGTTTGTATTCTAGAAAGAATTATAAGCTAAAAAAATTAGAATGGAAGGTAGAAAGAGAAAAGTACCACATGAGATATGCAAATGAAATACAATATGCATTTGGATGAGGAAGAAAGTATTATTAACTAGAGTGAACAGGGAGCACTTCAGTTAAGTGTCAGAGTTTAGAGTGACACTTGGATGTAGCCTAGTTTTCCACTAGGAAGAGTGACATGAATGTGGTTAAGGAGGCATCCCAGGCAGCAGAAATAGCATAAGCAAACCTGGTGTGAGATCTCTGTCCAGACATATTTATACCCAGTTGGCTAGGAACATGGCAGATAGAAATAAAGATAAATATTTTAAGAAATAAAAAAAGAGACTAATGGATTGTTCTGTAGGGAGCCAACCAATGAAATTAGGGGCAGCATTTAAAATGGAGTACCTCATTCAACTGACAAGCATATATTGAGTGTCTAATTTATGCTCTGCAGAAGCCAGATTGCACTAGTTGTGTGTATTAATTACATTGTGTGAGCTCTGTGGAAGTTACATGGCATGAAAAAGATACAGATGTTGTATAATATATAAGAAGATTAGACTTTATAAAATGGAGACAAAATATGGGCAAACACATCTCCATAGACACGGATGCACCACCATCCTTTGATTGAACAACTCAGAGAAATGTAGGTGTTTTAGATTAAATTCTTGAAATGCAATGCTACTCTCAGAGTCCCATACCCTGTTTTTTTTTTTTTTTTTTTTTTTTTTGAGACGGAGTTTCGCTCTTGTAGCCTAGGCTGGAGTGCAATGGCACAATCTCAGCTCACTGCAACCTCCGCCTCCCGGGTTCAAGTGATTCTCCTGCCCCAGCCTCCCGAGTGGCCGGGATTACAGGCTTGCGCCTCCACGCCCAGCTAATTTTTGTATTTTTAGTAGAGACAGGGTTTCACCATGTTGGCCAGGCTAGCCTCGAACTCCTGACCTCAGGCGATCCACCCACCTTGGCCTCCCAATATGCTGGGATTACAGGTGTGAGCCATCACGCCCAGCCCCCATACCCTTTTTTGAAAAGGTAACAGTTTCTTCTTTTGCTTTTCTTTCATTTTTTTTTAAGTTATCCATGGGTCAGCACCTGGCTGTCTAGCACTTTTCAATAGGAAGAACAGCCAGTTTGAATATTTCGAATTCATTAATAAATAAAGAAAATTGAAGCTTCCATTTAGACTTTAAGAATTACATAGGCTTTTAAAATTGCATTCAAATGGATTTATTTTAGGGAATGCTTTTAGGCTTTTTAACGATTACCTTTTCTACGTTCAGTTCAGAAGAAATATTGGTGTTTTTTCAATTAGTGTTTTAGACCAAATACTATGTTTCTACTTTTTACAAACATTTTTCTTCCATTTGAAGTTGAAGTTTGAAATAGAATTTATAACAAAATGTGCAAAACTTTCTGTCATATTTTTCCAAACGCCATCTTTATATATTCAAATTTTAAAAGCTCCTCCAGTTTTCCACTTAAAAATAAACATGCACACACACACACACACACACACACACACACAATTTTCTTGGCTTTGGGCTATTCTCGTAACGTAGTCAGATATTTGGTTAGAAATCAGCTCATTGAATATTCTTTTTCTTTTTATTTTGAGACTCTTTTACCTTCGGTTATATGATTGATTGATTTTCATTAATAAAAATAAAATATCCAGGGCTTCCAAAATATATCTTCAGGAATTCATAGATGGGCGAAACAGAGTTCCTGGTGCACCTTGAATGTAGAATATGGACAAAATAATGGTAAGCCATGGGGCTGGAGCAGACCTGTGCTAGAGTTAGCTAATAGGGGCTTTATGTGCCAAGACATAGAATATTTTAAAAAGAGCCACTGAAACATTTTTAGTAATTGAGTGATCTGGTAAATTTTGAATTTTAGAAAGATCACTTTGATGCCAAGGTAAATGAGAATAGGAGGAGAATAATAGATGGGGTTGGAAGTAGAAACTTGATACAAGGAGAACATTTAGAAATCTGTTGACATTATGCAAGTGAGATGTGATGGTAACCTGAACTGAGATAATGGTAGTGGAAAATTATTTAGGAAGTACAGTTAACATAATTTTGTGGTTAGTTAGATGGGCCAGGAATAAAGAGTGAGTATAAGATATCTTGTAGGTTTCTGAATTTAGTGAAAAGAATTATTTTTAATTAATTAGGATACAAGAAGGCAGTTGATGGGAGGGAAGATGCTTGGCCCAGAAATTCCCTAACTTGGCCATAAGGCTTGAGGTTATTATTAGTGAAGATGATAAATTTGATCAAAAATTGAAAGTTAGTTTAATGACGATGCCCGTGTCATCACTATGGTGATAGGAGCCTTCTCCAAGGGAAGGTTTGGACAAAAGAGGTCTAAGAAGGGTTCCGTAGGATAGATTGGACAAAGAAGAGCCACTAAGTTTTACTGGGAGAAAACAGACAAGAGAGGGCTGAATCAGGTACCATTAGGCAAGGGAGGGTTCAGAAGAATTCCAGTAATTGAACCTCAATTTTATCTAGCTCAATCTTCTGCTCCTAGGATGCATGAAAGTATCTCTACCCAAACACCTGCCTGTCCCATAAATGTTGCCTTGTGGTATCTATGGAGCCACTGGTGATTTCAAATCATTTCATAGTAATCTTTTTCCTGCAGCTATCCAACTGTAAAAATTATTATTAACCTCAAGTTTGGCTCTTAGGGCATAGTGCTTGTCGCTGATCTGGTTTGAAGTGTGTTATCTTGTCCTCCTGCCTTCTTATTTTCTCATCAGTGCATAGCCAAAAGATATTTAATGTTAAATGTTATAGAGAAACAATTTTCATGAATTTTATACAAACCATTAACCACAAACAGGTTAATATGCCATCGTCTCTATTCTCCTCAAAAACAGTAAAGGTAATAAATATAGTTTAGAACACACCAGGTTTGGGATGATTATGGAATATTTGAATGAAGATGCTTAGTAGGCAGCTGAATACTTATGTCTGACAGTGAGAAGAGTATAGGAAAGTATTTGAGAATCATTGGTTTATGACAAAGAATGAAAGCTCTGTGTATTGATGCCTAGCTTGATGACTGCCTGGGAATATAGAATAAATGAAGAAGGTGAAAAATATGCATATATTCATGTCTATAGAAACATGGATAAAGATTTATGTCTATAAATAGACATAACATACAGAAAAATGAGAGGTTAATCAAGGAGGAATATTAAATTTGTGGTTTTCAAGCCTCTACTATGAATATTTTGGGGCTGATATTAAAACTCATGGCTTTGGCCACTCTTACACATTAATAACTGAGTTCTGACAGTCAGTGACACAATCCCCATGTCAGTGTTATGAATTAAAAAGAAGAGGTGTAGGGAAATAAAGTGACCAAATCCAAGTTATGTAAGTAAAATTGTGATATCTTTTTCTTTCTTTTCGTTGTCACTGCCCATCCCCTACTCAATACGTTTAGGTTATAAATTACTTAGCCTTAACTGGATTATTAGTAATTAAGGCTAAGTAACTTAAAAGACTCCAAGAAGCATTTCTAACCTTGATTTTCAATGAATTTAGCAAACATCAAGCATCTATTGTTTGCCAAATACTGTTAGACCCTAGCTATAGAGTGCTGTATAAGCCAGATATATCTCTACTCTCACAGATTTTTAAGAAAGTAGAAAATACAGACATTGAACAAAGAACTCCCATCATGGTGAAAATTGTGAAAGGGGAAATATAGAGTAATATAGCACTCATATCCTGAGGATCTAATATGGAAGTTAAAATTCTTTGCACTATCATCATTTTTTTAAGACTTATATTCTCAGTAAGTGTTAGCCAAATCACAATGGAAAGAATGATAATCTGAGGTCAGAGTTCAGAAGGACTAAACATTAAAGAACAAAGGTGAGACTGAGAGAAAATAGTAGAAGCTGAGGCTTGAGAATCAGTACTGGGAGCCAGGGGGGTCTCCTAAGACATGTTTAGTGTTTTGGGCTTTAAGAACTGTGAAAAACCCGCTGCAAAGCTTTAAGCTTTGCAAGCAATTTACCAAAACAGCATTATGGTTGTAGTGTGGAAAACTGATTGGAAGGAGGATTTCTAGAGCCATGACTGTTAAGGGGATGCTTAAAGAATCCAGATGTGATTTTATGGTGACCTCCATTATGTTTTGGGGAATGTAGATGAAGAGAAGTTAAACAGATGAAAAAGGTACCTTGAATGGAGAATTAGCAGGACACTATTACTGATTGTATGTGAATTCCTTGAGTGTTTTGTTCATTAATATTTTCTTACTTTGTCTCATACTTTTAATGCTGACAAGAGATTTCCAACATGGCTTGAAAGATGGACCTATACTTCTTTCAATTTTAAGAATTCCTACTTTCATATTTTGGATGTGCAGTGATAATCTTGATTTATTAGAATATCACCCTTAGCTAGGCTGAGATCCAAAAGTAGATCTTTATTTAGACACCCAGGCATTTCTCAGGTTATATATAACCTGATGTTTCAGGGCCTTAACCTAACAAGTATCTTACACATTTACAATTTAATTTCAAGGGACACCAGATTAGACCATATATTAATCAGTCTTCATGCTGCTGATAAAGACATACCTGAGTCTGGATAATTTATAAAGAAAAAGGGGTTTAGTGGACTTACTGTTCAACGTAGCTTGGGGAGGACTCACAATCATGGTGAAAGGCAAAAGGCACATCTTACAGGGAAGCAGACAAGAGAGAAAATGAGAGGTAAGCAAACGGGGAAACCAATTATAAAATCATCAGATCTCCTGAGACTTATTCACTACCATAAGAACAGTATGGGGGAAACCACCCCCATGATTCAATTATCTCCCATTGGGTCCCTCCCACAACATGTGGGAATTATGGGAAATACAGTTCAAGATGAGATTTGGGTGGGGACACAGCCAAACCATATCAGAGCAGAAGCAATCTGCCTTACCCCACTGTTGGAAAAACAATACAAATCTGGCATTTGAGGGACACTAAATTAATGATATTTTCTCTAGGAAAAATGGCTTTATACAAAGAAGAATGAGCACAACTCAAACATGATAAATACCTATTTTAGCTAAGTGATCTTTCATTTTGTTCTTCATGAATATATTCTATATTATATACTGTCCAGATATTAACATGAAAGATGCATAACTTATGTGTACCAATGATGCATGGAAACTATTAAGGTTTCTCACGAGTGCAAGAAATATCATCATCTTTCACAGTGAAAAATTGCATTTCCGTGCTCAGAAGTGCTACACATTAGAGTAGATATGTTTGGCATGCTTGTGAATGAGTTAAGAGTGTCAGATCAAGTTCAGCAAGTAGTATCCTTTTGCTCACTCTGAATTCTGTGGGATTACACAAAAACATTCAGATTTCTTTTAATATTTGCTCTTCAGTTCATTGACTTTTTATACAGTAGAATGAGCTGTTTAGAATGTGAGTGGTCCTGAGGCTACACCTGAGAAGTTATCTGCATATTAATATAAGTTTCTTTTCAGGAAAAAAAATAACCTTGACCTTCTGAATCATGCCTATTGAGGAAGGCTATGGATCATGAATTGCTAGCCTATTCATATTAATAAGCTGTGTGCAGACAAAACCATATTCATTTGCATAAGCTTCTTCTCTCTGTAGCCCATGAAATTAACATTGTTTAATGGCTGGAAATAAGATCACCTTTAGCTATACGAGTCATACTCTCATCTCAAAAGGGAAAAATAAATGGGTCTTGACTCAATAAGCAGAAAACTGTTTTAAATTTCAAGTACTTTTATTAGGCAACCAGTGTGAGCTCAAGTGACAAAAGCAATGTCATCTCTAGATGAGTGTAGGATTCTAATGCAAATCATAGAATTTAAGCGCCTTCTCACCCATCATCTTTGACCACTATCTCATCCAATAATTTTTTAACCTAACAGTTACTTATGTAATAAATATTGTAATTGTTCCTAGGACCTCCCTCCAAAGGCCTCACAGTCTATAGTGGGAAGGGAATGACCAACTTTGTACTAGGAGCTTTGGGAAAAGTTTCACAGAGAACATGACATTTGCATTGGGCTTTGAAGAATGTGTAGGAGTTCTCGGGTTTAGGAGTAGAGCAATTCAGGTAGAAGAATGAATATATTATGAAAGGAGCTTAGTGTTTTGAAGAAAGAACTAGAAGTGTGATGCAGGGCTGGCTATATAATTTGCAAAGCTCAGTGAAAAAATTAAAATGCCAGCCCCTTTGTTTAAAAAATGCAGGAAAAATTCTGATAAACTTTTATATTTTTTTCATGTTTCATGTTTATCTGGAGTATCAGTCCAATTTTTTGAATATATTTTCTTAGTGTAAAATTTTTTCTACAGGTATATCTATAGTGTTGGTTAATCTCTTTTTTATTTGCCATTTAGCGTCTTCCTATGTAAAAAACCTAAACATTCAAATTATTATTTTAAATTTTCCCATTCATCTTTATACTGTGTCATGCAAGTTTTAAATGCAAATATAAGAGCATTTAACTCATAAGCCAAAATTATACAGTTATTTCATGGAAAATGCATACATATGTATTTTATTCTTACATAAGAGTGGAAATTCTATACAAAACTAATGCAACTGTTTCTATTTCACATATTGATAGGTGCATATTATATCAACACTCTCCACCTTCAGCTTACTGATGAGTAGAAATAACTGAAAGGAAAAAGAACTATAGGTTGTCTTATCTTTCCCTTCCTTCTGTGTCATCATGTTAAATAAGTAGCTGCTTAATATAGGTAAGTAACATGAATAAAAAAAGATATGACAAGATTACTTGATCGTTTGTGGTTTTTAGAATGACATCACCATCTTTCGACATTCAATGGAAGGTCTTGCTAAAACAAAAAGTGTAGGCTCTCAAGTCTTTTAAAGAAACCACTTACTTAGCTTTAGTTGTCACAAACATATTGCACTTGCTTAGCGTCCTGCTGAACTTTCATACATTGTGGGTCCATGGAATTCTGTGTTCATGGGGCATCACAAACATTTGCAGAGGCAGAAGCAATGAACTGCAGACATACATAGTGTGCCTATCTCCTCTGCTCATTTATGTGCTCCATTATTCCACTAGACTTCATTTCCAAAACACATATTCAAAGGCAGAATTATTAAGAATTTCAAGACAGCAATAGTATAGCTTTAAAC
This sequence comes from Pongo pygmaeus, assembly GCF_028885625.2. Classification (NCBI taxonomy): domain Eukaryota; kingdom Metazoa; phylum Chordata; class Mammalia; order Primates; family Hominidae; genus Pongo; species Pongo pygmaeus. The sequence goes on along the minus strand of NC_072373.2, from coordinate 161,438,550 downwards.
CAAGTAAGAGGTGCTTCTGAGGACATAATCCTGAACATCTGCCCAGGTTGAACAATCATGATGCCAGCCATAGTGTGCTAACTATAGTATGCATGAAGTAGAAATTTAGAATCTACAATGAAGATAGATTGAGCCCAAATTGTAAATGACCATATATAACAAGGTATGGACTTTGGAAATGATACTTTTTGATATAAGAAAGCAAAAATTTTTTTTACATATGGAAATGATTAGGTTTTACAAAGCTAACTTTGTAAAAGTATGTTTAGGTTTTACAAAGATAACTTTGGAGGCAATGTGGTAAATGAATTGGAATGGTAGCAGAGATAGTTGGGAAATGAACAATGCCAGTGACCAAAAGACTGTGAGGTGGAGATGAAAAATTTTATATGGGCGATAGTTCTGAGAGGGAGAGAAAGAATCCTTAATATTTGGTGCCTGAATTTAGGAATAAAGTAGAGGGAGAAGTGAATGAATAAAACTGGTTTTTGAACTAAGCTTAGCACTTAATTTTCAACCTGCATATCACACCCTGCAACTCCAAGTCTCCTAAATTATAAACAATAAATGTTTAGTATTATATGTATTTTAATCCTTTCAAATTCTTAAAAAAAATAGATGACAAGTGCTTAGATTATGTGGTAGCACTTACTTTGTGAGAACTCCTTGTGCTCTGACCAGGGAGTGTAACTGAGCTCATTGAGGTTTTTCAAAATGGGTAAATCAAGAATGCCATTGTTACTCTGAGTTCAAAAATAGGTGATACATACTTTGAACACCAAGGGCAATGACCTCTTCATATTCCAAAAGCCAGCAGATATACTAGATATGCAAAGCAACAATTGAAATCCATGGTTTCATGTAGTTCACTGATAATGTGTGTCTCTCTGAAGACATATCAAATTTAAAAAAACTTCATGTCTTGAGCCGATTATTGAGAATGAGAAATATTCCAGCTGCCAGGATTCATACTCTTCTAGCTGGAGGTGAGAATGTGTTACTCAGTCATTTGATAGTTTACCTCAAAGAAAGTGTTAATTGAAATGGTGACTTACTCAATGTTTTATTTAATTAGCCAATATGCTTTCCTGGGACTTTTTTTGGGCTATTATTTTGTTTAAGGCAGTCCGTAAAATGTTATCTTTTAAAATATAGAATTCTGGGAAAGTGGTGGAGTAGGAAGTATCAGAAATTTGTCTCCCCACCCAGACAAAAATTGCACTTGCATAATTTGTCTAATGTAATTATTTCGGAGATCTGGAGCCTATTAAAAGCTTGCAAATTTCAGAGGAAAGCTTGGACAGTAAATTGTAGTTAATTTTGATTAATTTTAGCTCTTAGCACAGTAGTAGCTACCTATCCCCTCCCACCTGGTGGCAGATAGCTGTGCACATGTTCCAGGAACAACTTGAAAGAGACAGGTGAGCAAAAAGCACCTTGTCCTTCAAAGATTGGGTATCTGTGGTTTGACTAATGACTGCTGCTTCTGATCATGGAAGTGCAGATAAAGATGCAGGGAGCTATTGTTTTTGCCCCTTCCTCCATTGTTGCATGCGCCTTCCTCTCTGGGGATTTAAGGGTCCAGCACCCTTCTCTCCTCTCACCCTTATTTTTCTCTTTTTCCCCTTCAGGAGTCAAAAATTAAAGACTAAAACGTTCAAAGGTAATTACATGTATGAAGGAAATTAGAAAGTGGCCATGCATGCCCAGGGAAAGAAACAGGCTCAGACATATTTTAACAGTCCTGATTCTTGGCACAGTCACAGCCTACAACAATGAAAAAATATATACTTAAAGATACTCAGAGATCTAAAGGAAGATGTGGAGAAAGTCAAGAAAACTTGGTATGAAGAAAATGAAAATATCGAAGAAGAGATAGAAAACCTAAAGGAAACAAAATAATTGTGAAGCTGAATAGTACAACTGAAATAAAAAATTTACTAGAAGGACTAAAAGGAAGATGTTAGTAGGCAGAAGAAAGAAATGGGTGAACATGAATATAAGACAATAGAAATTACTGAATCTGAGGAGCAGAACAAAAAAAAGATTGACAAAAAGTGAACAGAGCCTGAGGTACCTGTGGGACACCACCAACTGGACCAACACATACATTGTAGCTGTCCAAAAATAAGAGAGAGAAAGGGGCAAAGAGGATATTTGAAGAAATTATGGCTGTAAACTTTTCAAACGTGATGCAAGACAGGAATAAGAACATTCAGGAAACTCAATGAGCTCCAAGTAAGATAACCTCAAGGCAATCTGCACTGAGATAGATAATAATCAAACTTTTGACAGACAAAGATAAAGAGAGAATCTTGAAAGCAATGAAAGGGAAATGGCTTGTCATATACAAGGGATACTCAATAAGAATATCAGAGATTTCTCACGAGAGAATTTGGAAGCCAGAAGGCTGTGGACTGATATGTTCAATCGGCGAAAAGTAAAAAGAATGTCAACTAAAAATCTTACACCTGGAAAAACTGTACTTCAAAAGTGAGGGAGAAATTATAACATGCCCAACAGTACAAAAGCCAGGGTGTTTGTAACCATGAGAACTTTGCTGCAGGAAATTATCAAGGGAGTCTTGCAGGATAAAATGAAAGGTCACTAGACAGTGACTTGAAGCTTTGTGAAGAAGTAAAGATCTCAATAAAGGTAAATACATGAACAATTATAAAAGCTAGTGTTACTGTAACAGGAGTTTATTTCTCTAGTTTTTATACAATTTAAGAGAGGAATACATTGCAAAGATCATTAGTCCAAAGCTAATACAGTTAGCTACAGTTTGTTTTCTACATAATTTAAAAAGCTAATGTTTTTTCAAAAATTGACAGTTTGTGTTTTTAGATACACAATGTATAAAGATATAGTGATGTAACTTTGTGACATCAACAACCGAAAGGGTGAGAATGGGGATGGAAAGAAAGAAAATTATTGTACAATATTTAAGTTAAGCTAATATAAATTCAAATTAGAGTGCTATAACTTTAGGAAGTAAAATATAATCCCCATGGTAACCACAAATAAAATAGCCGTAGAATATACATGAAGAGAAATGAGAAATAAATAAACGTTTCACTGAAAAAAATCATCTAAACACAAAGAAAACAGTAATGCAGGGAGAAAAAGCATAAGAAATATGAAAATCAAATCAAAAATGACAGAATTAAGTTCTTCCTTGTAAGCTCTTAGTTTAAATGTAAATAGATATTAAACTGTCCAATCAAAAGACAGAAACTGGCAGAATGAATTTTAAAAATGATTCAGTTATATGTTATTTGCAAGAGACTCACTTTAGATCCAAAGACATGTATAAATTAAAAGTGGTAGGATGGAAAAGATATTCCATGCAAATAGTAACTAAAAGACAGAAGGATTTGCTATATTAATATTAGACAAAATAAACTTCGAGAAAAAGAAGGATATTATATGTTAGCAAAATATTCAATACAGCAAAAAGATATACTAACTATAAACACTTATGGTCCTAGGAACATACCACCAAAGTTTATGAAGAAAAATGTGGCAGAATTGAAGAGAGAAATAATGCTTGGAGACCTCAGTATCCCACCCTTAATAATAACAAGAACAACCAGATATGATTAAAAAGGAGAAGACTTGAACAACACGATAAATCAAATAGCTCTCACAGACATATACAGAACTTTCTATCCAATAACAACAGCATATACATTCTTCTGAAGAGGACATGAGACAATTTCCAGTATAGATCATATGTTAGGCCATAAATTAAGTCCTAATATATTAAAAAAGATATCATACAATTATCTTTTCTGACTGTAAGATTGTGAAGTTAGAAATCAATAACAGAAGAAAAACTGGAAAATTTACAAATTTGTTGAAATTGAACATCACACTCTTAAACAACCAATGGATCAAAGAAAAAATCACATGGGAAATTAGAAAATACTTAGAGATTAATGAAAATTAAAATGTAACATACCCAAACTTATATAATGTATTGAAAGCAGTGCTAAATCAATGTAAGAAACTAGCAAAAGAAGAAACTAAACCCAAAACTAGCAGAAGGAAGAAAATTATAAAGATTAGAGCAAAGATAAACAAAATAGAGAATAGAAAAACAATAAAGAAAATAAATGAAACCAAAAGTTGCTTATTTGAAAAGATGAACAAAATTGACAAATTTTTGCTTACAGGAACTATGAAAAAAAGGAAAGGAGACTCAAATTACCAAAATCAGAAATGAAAGTGAGGATGTTATCACCAATTCTACAGAAATAGAAACATCTAAAAGTGAATACTATGAATTATTGTACATCAACAAATTAATATCCTACATAAAATGGACAATTTCCTAGAAAGAAAAAACCTACTAAATAATAAAGAAACAGAAAATCTGAAAAGACCAAAAGTAAGAAAATAAACAATCTCCTGACAAAGAAAAGCCTTGGACCTGATGGCTTCACTGGTGATTTCTACCAAACATTTAAATAATTAATACCAATCTCTCTAACTTTTCCAAAAAATTGAAGAAGAAGAGGTACTTCCTACCTCGCTCTATCAGTCAGCATTAGCCTGATACAGAAACTAGACAAGGACATTACAAGGAAAGGAAACTATAGGTCAACATCCTATATGAATGTTGTTGCAAAAATCCTTAACAAAATACTATTAAATCAAATTAAGAAGAATATTGAAAAGATTACACACCATGACCAAGTGAAATTTATTCCTGAATGTAAGAATGGTGCAACATATGAAAATCAATCAATGTAATACACCATATTAACAGAATGAAGTAACAAAAACAACTCCACATGGTTGATCATATCAATTGAGGCAGAAAAAGTATTTGACAAAATGCAACACCCTTTCATGATAAAAGCACTCAATAAACACAGAATAGAAGGAAACTACCTCAATACAATAAAAGTTGTATATGAAAAACCCATGGCAAACAACAAACTTTTCCTCTAAGATCAGGAACTAGGCAAGGATGCCTATTTCACTATTTCTATTAAACATAATACTGAATCTTTTAGCCAGAGAAAGTGGGCAAGAGAAAGAAATAAAAGCAATTCAAACTGGAAAGGCAGAAGTAAAATTATCTCTGTTAACAGTTAATGTAATCTTATATGTATAAAACCTTAAGATTCCACAAGAAACTTGTAAAAACTAATAAACATATTTATAAAAGCAGAATGTAAAGGCAACAAAGGAATATCATATGCATTTCTATATACTGACAAGGAACAGTATGAAAAAACTTAAAAAAATTCTAAATATAATAGCATTGAAAAAATGTTAGGAATTGTTATTAGTCCATTCTCACAATGCTATAAAGAACTACCTGAGACTGAATAATTTACAAACAAAAAAGGTTTAATTGAGTCACAGTTCCCCATGGCTGGAGAAGCCTCAGGAAACTTACAATAATGGCAGAAGGCAAAAAAAAAAAAGCAAGGCATGTCTTCTCATCTCATGGCAGCAGGAGAGAGAGAGAGAGCGCGACGGGGGAATTACTAAACACTTTTAAAGGATCAGGTCTCATGAGAACTCACTCACTATCACAAGAACAGGATGGGGGAAACCACCTACATGATCCAACCACATTTCACCAGGTCTCTCCCTTGACATATGGGGATTACAATTTGAGATGAGATTTGGGTGGGGACACCGAGCCAAACCATATCAGGAATTAATCAAGGAGGAGAATGACTTGTACAATGAAAACTACACAACATTGCTGAAATAAAGACATAAATAAATAAAAACACATCCTGTGTTAATGGATAAGGTTTAATATTGTTAAAATGTCAATACTACCCCCAAACATCTACACATTCAACGCAATTTCTTTCAAAATTCAAATGATGTTTTTGCAGAAATAAAAAAAAAAACCTATCCTAAAGTTCATATGAAATCTCAAACAGTAAAGAATACAAAGTGCATTGTTTTGTTTTTATTTGGCAAACTAGAAAATTCACAAATGTATTTTCTTAATAGTGATTGATCTGGTCTGGATCAGCAATAGCCCTTGAATACCATTGTTTTCAAAGGGCATTAATTAGCTGATATTCAATTTCATTACATTCCAATGAAAACATGCTCTTCTTTTCTATTTTCTTTACTCAGAGTCTTATCTAATTGTCTTAGGAGTACTAGTCTAGACACTAAAAGAACATCATTCTCCAAAACCATACATTCCTCTTATTCAGCTACTTCTAAAATTTTTCCTGTTGTCAAGATGAATTGTCAAAGGTCTAAGCATTGAAATTACTATTTACACTAGGATGATTGTAACACTGTAGTTGTCAGGTATGGCTACAATGCTGCATGACAAACACCCTCCCTCATCCTAATACCTTATAGCAACTAATATTTATTTTTCTCACTCATAAATCAGTGGGTTATATGGAGTTTTGCTGATCCTGGCTGAATTAGGAAGGACTTGACTCCAGGCTGCAGGTCAGGTCTGGGTCTGCTCCACATGGCTCCATCTGGCATTGAATCAGGAGCAAAGGAGAACTGAGACAGGCTCCTCTTATACCAGATTATAGAAGCTCAAGAGAAAGAGGGGAAACACAGAATGCCTCTTAAGCCCTCAGCTAGGAACTGGTTCAATGTCAACTCCTCCCCTGTCCTTTTATGAGAGAAATTCACTTGGCCAGGCCCGAAATCAGTTGATCAGGTAAATGTACTCTGACCATAGTGGGAAGCCTTACACAGTCACATGGTAAAGGCCTTGGTGTGTAACTTTATCAAAAAATTGAGAACAATAATCCAACATATTTTTGCCCCTTAAGAAATGATTTAGGTGTATAAAAGGAAAATTTCAAATGAGTGTTAAAAACAGGATCTAAAAATTATTCTGGGATAATTGTCTGGGATTGTGCCTAGAATAAATGAATTCGAGGGTAGGGTAGATAATTTAAAGAAAGTTTAGGAGGCACAAATCCACTGGTGCTCAATTCAAGACCCAGTTCAACCATGCATGTGGGTGATGTTAGGTGGTTTCCATAATCTTTCTGGATTAATTTTCTTAAATTTTGAAAAACATGCAATAATACTTACCCTGCTTATGAGGAAAGTATGAGATAATGTACTTGGCCATACTTGGCAAAATCTAAAATGCAAAAAAGGAGTTTGATATGATTATCAATTTCATTTAGTTATTTCAAAGTTGTGATTTGAAATTACATAACTATATAGTTGAGTATGCCATATTTTTACTTCTGGCTTGTTTCAAGAATGACAGATTAAAAAAAAAAAGATTAATAAGCCCATGAAAACTTTAGATGCTTAATGCGGAGGTCACAAACTCATGACCTATAGGCCATATCAGCTTTGGTTTGACACACAATGTATTTTGCAAACATCTGTATTGATTTTCAATTTTAAGAAATTGGGAGATTTCTCATTGAAATCACGAATTTTAGCTTCTTTTGAAGCATCAGAAGATTAAGCACCATAGACCTACATGCCCACATGGCAACAATCTTCTACAGCTATACAGCAACATCTTCCTTAAGGGGTAGAAACTCTCCAAGTCCCCACATTTTCCATTAGCTCTTACTGTACTACCCCTACCCACTTAATTCATTTCCATTATCTTTTGGGATCCTTTAAACATGGCTACTATTTAATATGCATAGCTATAAAAGCCAAGAACCACTCAGAAAGAACATCACTCATAAGGTGCTGAAACAGTGTTGTGGGGCACATCCCACTGTGATGCCAGGCAGTAGCCCTTCAGGTGCTGGCATATGGGAAAATTCAGAGGCTTTTGGGGATGAGGCCACAGTGGCCACAATGGTGATGGGGACACTCTAGGGGCTCAGGAGTTCATTATTAAGCCATAAAAAAGTATTTCAGGCTGTACGCAGTGGCTCACGCCTGTAATCCCAGCACTTTGGGAGGCCGAGGTGGGTGGATCACTTGAGGTCAGGAGTTCGAGAGCAGCCTGGCCAATATGGTGAAACCCTGTCTCTACTAAAAATAAGCCAGGTGTGGTGGCGCACACCTGTAATCCCAGCTACTCAGGAGGCTGAGGTATGAGAATCGCTTGAACCTGGGAGGCGGAGGTTACAGTAAGCTAAGATAGAGCCACTGCACTCCAGCCTGGGTGACAGAGTGAGACTCTGTCTCAAAAAAAAAAAAAAAGAAGAAAAAAGAAAAAAAATGTATTTCAACATTTTAATAATAGGCATATACCTGTTGTACATATCCTTGAGTATCAGACCTATTATAAAATTTGCATTTTTATTCTAAAAGACTAAGATATGGATTAGGAATATAAATTATTAACAACCTAAGTTCAGAAAACTTGACCAAGTTCCTTAGGAGTATGGCTAGAATATAGAGGACCAAAAGAAATAATTGCTTATTCTGGGAAAGCTGTTTGTTTCTTGTGTTATGTCGATGCTGTTCTTTTGTCTGTTTTAGGACAGTCGTTCAGTCATGCATTAAATGAGTTTCTTCTTGGACCTCAGAATTCACTGGCTGTCCTCTGACTGGTCTGTCTCAGACTGGCCCTCTTGTTGTTAGGAGTTTAGGTGGTGTCAATGAGATGTAGGTGCTGAGAAAACTGCCTGACTGCTGTTGATCTTTTACAGATAAGATATCCCCAATTTATGATGTCTCTTAATGAAATATAATGGGTTTAGCACTGGAATTTATAGCTCCTTTTTGTTGTTCTCCGTGTAATATCTGTTTCTGGCTTATAAGTTGTTTAAGCTTCTCATCCATAAAAAAAGGTAAGTATGCTATTTCACTTATGAGAAAGAATATTTTTCCCATGATCATCTTGAAGATTTTGTGCTTGTGGCAGGAGAAATGAGGTTTTTAAAAATGTCAATTTCATGACTCTTCAAATAGCATATTTCTCTGAGGTTTCCATTTTTAGAGTGGAATGTGCCATTTAAACAGAATAGTCTATTTTATGGTGAAAAAATTCTGATGTCACAGTGAAAAAAAAAAGAGCAATAATTCAGTAGTGTAGTGGGACATGCACCAGAGAAGATAGAATAGGGTGGCTTGGGGAGCCTAAAGCTATAACTATAGTCATTTCTCACTTCATATTCCTCAAACTAGGCACCAAAATACTGATGATTTGCTCTCTTGAGAACTGCACAGCTTCAGGGCACCGAGCTCAATCCGCCTTTGTAGGGGAAGATGCACTTGGAATATTTATCTGGGAGCCCCTTAAAGTATAAAGCTTGGGATATTTTCTTGAAAATTACGGTGAAGCATCTGGGCAATGTGATGTGTACTGCACTGATTTAAGGCTCCATGAAATCAAGGAAATTAGCTGGCAGATTAAATCTACCACTCCAGATTTTTTTGAAAAAAATAGTTACAGTGTGTTTCTTGAAACTGCAATAGGCGTAAAAAGATTTGATGCTGGTTTACTTACTTCACTAGCACAAATTCACTATGAGTAGTTATATCTGGGATAATTCTCCATATTTCTGAAGAGTCTTTATGGCATGCTGGAGGATGTAAAATCAATAAGTAACTCTAAAAATCTTCATTATTTCCTCATATTTTTCTCTTTCTCTAACCTCTGTCTTCTTTCTTCCCACTTTCCCTTACAATCTTTCTTTTCCTCTCACTTATTTATTACCTATTTCTTAAACTCCTTTGGTTGTTATTGAACAGGATTTTAAGCAATTGGAAGTGAAATGAAGTTGCAGGACCATGCAGAGAAGCGAAGTGAAAAAACACATCATTATGAAATGTCAAACAGGTTGTGTTATTTCATCCTCAAAAATTTACATGGAAGATACTATTATTATTATTGTTATTATCATTATTATATTTATTTTATCAGTTGAAGAAACTGAAGCCAAAGGACCTGAAGTTAAAAGTCTCAACCCTGGGTTTGTACTCAAGTCTATGTTACATTAAACTCCCTTTAATTTTATTTCTTTCCTGGAAAGAAATTAGATGAAAAAAATCTTTCTTTATTTCCTGTGATCTTTATTCTACCTTTTCAATCTACACTTCTCTTCTGTTTCCACTTGGCCTGTCTTAACTCCTAGGCTAAGTAGGATAGAGAAATAAATCTTATGCTTAGTAGGGCGACAAGGAGCTCCTATGTAAATATAAAATGAGTGAACTATGGGATGTTGTAATGCTTTACTCCAGAGAGCAGAGTACACAAATCCATTTCCAAAATAATTTTAGGATTAATTGGATAAACTTTGGTGAGCATCTACCATGAGTAAGATACACTACTGGGAATACGAAGATAGAAGAGTAAGATAGAATTTTTCTCATTAGGGAGTACCTTCACGTAGAGAAACACTTATAGAAATCCTAGCCTATAATGAAAGGCCAATTAAAATAGACATTGGAGATAAAATGAATGCATTGGAGAAGCACAGAGAAGAGGGGAGATTCGTTGTCATGGGAGTTCATTGGTGTTCATTTGTCAAATATGTGGCATTTGAAATTTCCCTTGAAAGAGAAGAAATTTGATAGGAGATAAAGATGAATATCCATATCTCCAATTGAGAAGACAGCATAAAATAGAAAATATGAGAAGTTGTTTGGCTCTGGCTTGAGAATAGTAGGGTTTGTAAATGACATAAGGGAAGATTCTACTGTAAAAATAGATTGAGATCAGATTTTGAAAAGCCATATGTAGCCTGTGTTTTATTTAATAGACAAGTAGGAATTGGTATATAATGTTTAATTTTGGGAAAAACACAATTTGACCTGTGCTGAAATACTTCTAATACTGTATAAAAGATGTACTAGGGACAGTCTATGGGCACAGTGATGAGTTAGAAGGCTCTTGTGGTTATGTGGATAAGAGATGAGAGATAATATGTTAGCAGTCCATTGCTGGACAACAGACTAGTTCAAAATTTAGTGGTTTGAAACAGCAAAGCTTTTTTTTTTATTTCCATAGGTTTGTGGAAAACAGGTGTATTTGGTTACATGAATAAGTTTTTTAGTGGTGATCTGTGAGATTTTGGTGCACCCATCATCCAAGCAGTATACACTGAACCTAATTTGTAGCCTTTTATCCCTCAGTATGTTCCCACCCTTTCCGCCCAAGTCCCCTAGCTCCATTGTATCATTCTTACGACTTTGCGTCCTCATAGCTTAGCTTCCACTTATAAGTGAGAACATACAATGTTTGGTTTTCCATTCCTGAGTAACTTCACTTAGAATAATAGCCTTCAATCCCATCCAGGTTCCTGCAAATGCTATTAATTCATTACTTTTTATGGCTGAATAGTGTTCCATTGTGTGTATATATAAACATATATATTACAGTTTCCTAATGGGCCTTTGGGCTGGTTCCATATTTTTGCAATTGCAAATTGTGCTGCTATGAACGTGCATGTGCAAGTATCTTTTTCGTATAATGACTTCTTTTCTTAAGATACCCAGTAGTAGGATTGGTGGATCAAATGATAGTTCTACTTTTAGTTCCTTAAGGAATCTCCACATTGTTTTCCATAGTGGTTGTACTAGTTTACATTCCCACCAGCAGTGTAAAAGTGTTCCCTTTTCACTGCATCCAGGCCAATATCTATTATTTTTTGATTTTTTGATTATGGCTGTTCCTGCAGGAGTAAGATGGTATTGCATCATGGTTTTGATTTGCATCTCCCTGATCATTAGTGATGTTGAGCATTTTTTTCATATGTTTGTTGGCCATTTGTATATCCTCTTTTGAGAATTGTCTATTCATGAATTTAGCCCACTTTTTGATGGAATTGTTTGTTTTTCTTGCTAATTTGAGTTCCTTGTAGATTCTGGTTATTAGTACTTTGTTGGATATATAGATTGTGGAGATTTTCTTCCTCTCTGGGTTATCTGTTTACTCTGCTGACTGTTCCTTTTGCTGTGCAGAAGCTCGTTAGATTAATTAAGTCCCACCAATTTATCTTTGTTTTGTTGTATTTGCTTTTCGGATCTTGGTCATGAAATCTTTGCCAAAGTCGATGTCTGGAAGGGTTTTTCTGATGTTATCTTCTAGAACGTTTATAGTTTCAGGTCTTAGATTTAAGTCTTTCATATATCCTGAGTTGATTTTTGTATAAGGTGAGAGATGAGAATCCAGTTTTAATCTCTTACTTGTGGCTTGCCAGTTATCTCAGCACCATTTGTTGAATAGGGTGCCCTTTCCCTACTTTATGTTTTTGTTTGCTTTGTCAAATATCAGTTGGCTGTAAGTATTTGGCTTTATTTCTGGGTTCTCTTCTGTTTCATTGGTCTATGTGCCTATTTTTATACAAGTACTATGCTGTTTTAGTGACTATGGCCTTATAGTATAGTTTGAAATCAGGTAATGTGATGCCTCCAGATTTGTTCTTTTTGCTTAGTCTTGCTTTAGCTATGTGAGCTCTTTTTTAGTTCCATATGAATTTTAGGATTTTTTTTCTAGTTCTGTAAAGAATGATGGTGGTATTTTGATGGGAATTGTGTTGAATTTGTAGCTGGCTTTTGGCAGTATAGTCATTTTTACAGTATTAATTTGATCATCCCATCCATGAGCATGAGATGTGTTTCCCTTTGTTTGTGTTGTCTATGATTTCTTTCAGCAGTGTTTTGTAGTTTTCCCTATAAAGGTCTTTCACCTCCTTGGTTAGGTATATTCCTAAATATTTTAATTTGTGTTATTTTTGCAGCCATTGTAAAAGGGGTTGAGTTCTTGATTTGATTCTCAGCTTGGTCACTGTTGGTGTATAGCAGAGCTACTGATTTGTGTACATTAATTTTATGTACATTAACTTTGCTGTATTCATTTATCAGTTCTAGGAGCTTTTTGGAGAAGTCTTTAGAGTTTTCTGGTTATACCATCATATCATCAGCAAACAGCGACAGTTTGACTTCCTCTTTACTGAAGAGGAAGTCAAACATTATTTCTTTCTCTTGTCTGATTGCTATTTATTTCTTTCTCTTGTCTGATTGCTCTGGCTAGGGCTTCCAGTACTCTGTTGAAAAGTAGTGAGAGTGGGCATCTTTGTCTTGTTCCATTCCTCAGAGAGAATGCTTTCAATTTTTCCTTGTTCAGTATTATGTTGGCTGTGGGTTTGTCATTGATGGCTTTTATTACATTGAGGTATGTTCCTTGTATACTGATTTTGCTGAGGGTTTTAATTATAAAGGGATGCTGGATTTTGTCAAATGCTTTTTCTGCATCTATTGAGATGACCATGTGATTTTTGTTTTTCATTCTGTTTATGTGGTGTATTACATTTATTGACTTGCATATGTTAAACCATCCCTGTATCCCTGGTATGAAACCCACTTGATCATGATGGATTATCTTTTTGATACACTGATGGATTTTGTTAGTATTTTGTTAAGGATTTTTTCATCTATGTTCATCAGGGATATTGGCCTGTAGTTTTCTTTTTTTGTTATGTCCTTTCCTGGTTTTGATATTAGGTTGATATTGACTTCATAGAATGACTTAAAGAGGATTTCCTCTTTCTTTATCTTGTGGAATAGTGTCAATAGGATTGGTACCGATTCTTCTTTGAATGTCTGATAGAATTCAACTGTGAATCCATCTAGTCCTAGACTATTTTTTTGTTGGTATTTTTTTTATTACCATTTCTATCTCACTGCTTGTTATTGGTCTGTTCAGGATTTCTAATTCTTCCTGATTTAAGCTAGGAGGACTGTATCTTTCCAGGAATTTATTAATCTCTTCTAGGTTTTCTAGTTTATGAATGTAAAGGTGTTCATAGTAGCCTTGAATAATTTATTGTATTTCTGTGGTGTCAGTTGCAATATCTCCCATTTTATTTCTAATTGAGCTTAGTTGGATCTTCTCTCTTCTTTTCTTGGTTAGTCATGCTAATGCTCCATCAATTTTATTTATTTTTTCAAATAACCAGCTCTTTATTTCACTTATCTTTTACAGTTTTTTTGTTTCAATTTCATTTAGTTCTCTTCTGATCTTGCTTATTTCCTTTCTTCTGCTGGGTTTTGGTTTTGTTTGTTCTTGTTTCCGTTATTCCTTGAGGTGTGACCTTAAATTGTGTATTTGTGATCATTCAGACTTTTCAATGAAGACATTTAAGGCTATGAACTATCCTCTTAGCACCACCTTTGCTGTGTCCCAGAGGCTTTGATAGGTTGTGCCACTGTTATTATTCACTTCAAAAAATTTTTCAATTTTCATTTTGATTTCATTGTTGACCCAATGATCATTCAGTATCATGTTATTTAATTTCCATGTATTTGCATGGTTTTGAAGGTTCCCTTTGGAGTTGATTTCCAATTTTATTCCACTGTGGTCTGAGAGAGCACTTACATAATTTCAATATTCTTGAATTTATTGAGACTTGTTTTGTGGCCTATCATATGGTCTATCTTGGAGAAAGTTCCATACACTGATGAACAGAATGTATATTCTGTGGTTGTTGAGTAGAATGTTCTGTAAATATCTGTTAAGTCAATTTGTTCTAGGGTATGGTTTAAATCCATTGTTTCTTTGTTGACTTTCTTTTTTGATGACCTGTCATGTGCTGTCAGTGGAGTATTGAAGTCCCCCACTATTATTGTGTTGCTGTCTATCTCATTTCTTAGGTGTAGCAGTAATTATTTTATAAATGTGGGAGCTCCAGTGTTAGGTGCATATATATTTAGCAGTGTGATATTTTACTGTTAAACAAGGCCTTTTTATCATTATATATAATGTCCCTCTTTGTCTTCCGTTTCTTTAAGGTTTGTTTTGTCTGATATAAGAACAGCCACTCCTTTCACCTTTGGTGTCCATTTGCATGGAATGTCTTTTTCCACCCCTTTACCTTAAGTTTATGTGAGTCCTTATGCGTTAAGTAAGTCTCTTGAAGCAGCAGATACTTGGTTGGTGAATTCTTATCCATTCTGCAATTCTGTATATTTTAACTGGGGCATTTAGGTGACAATAAATATTTATTATCTCACAGTTTCCATGGGTCAGGAATCCTGGTATGATTAAGCCAGGTGCTTCTGTCTCAAGATCTTTAATGAGACTGAAATCAGGCTGTTGGCCTGGGCTGCAATCATTGCAAGACTTAGGGAGGATCCACTTCCAATTTCATTTGCAGGGCTGTTCATAGGACTCAGGTCGTTGGTGGCTGTGGGCTACAAACATCTGTTCCTTGCCATGTGACTTTCTCCATAGCATGACTCACAACATGGCTGCTAACTTTCCTCAGAGCAAGAGAGGGTACCCAGAGGGGAAGCTTATTTTTTGTAAGCTAATCTTGAAAGTGATCTTTTATCAATTTTGCCATATTATTCTTATTAGAAGCTATTTACCAGGTCCAGCCCACATTTTAAGAGGAGGAGATTACACAAAGATATGAATGCCAGTAGGCAGGGGTCATGGAGGCCATCTTTGAGGCTGCCTAAAATATAGAACTATTAGGGGCTGAGTTATGTCTCTCCCCCAATTCATATGTTGAAGTTCTAACCCCCAGTACCTCAGAATGTGACTATATTTGTAGATAGGGCTTCAAAAGTGTTAATTAAGGTAAAATGAGGTCATATGAGTGAGCCCTAATTCAACATGACACGTGTCTTTATCAGGAGAGGAAATTAGGACACAGACATGCACAGAGGGAACACCATGTGAAATATAGGGAGAAGACAGCCATTGAATAGCCAAGGGGGGAGGACTTAGACTCAGAATAATAACAACTCTGCAAATACCTTGCTCTCGAACTTCCAGCCTCCAGAACTGTGAGGAAATAAATTTCTGTTGTTTAAGCTCCTCTCCCCACCCCTCCATCTGTAATATTGTGTTCTGGCAGCCCTACCAAACTAATACAAGGATGAAGGTCTAAACCTGGGCAGGGAGAAGGGAATGGAATGGAAGAGGGAAGGTTATAAGAAACATTCAACAATTGCACTGCTGGTTCCTGGAAAAAGAAGTGTGAACTCTAAGTAAGAGAAAGGGATGTTTTAGTACAAATCAAGTTAAACAAAACTATTTTTCTTTGGTTATTCATTTACTTCTTTATTTGATATGGGAAACAGAACAGATAGAGCAGATTCAATATAACTTAATTTCAGCTACACATTCAACAATATTTTCTGTCACAGGATGGCCCCACAGAAGTTCCAGAAGCAGATGCTGACACAGAATTTGAGGTGCAAGATGAAGGGGTTGGCTGGGCACAGTGGCTCATGCCTGTAATCTAAGCTTTTGGAAGGCCAAGATGGGAGGATTACTTCAGTCCAGGAGCTTGACATGAGCCTGGGCAACATGGTGAGACCCCCATCTCTACAAAAACTATAAAAATTAGCTGAACATGGTAGCCAGGCACCTGTAGTGCCAGCTACTCAGAGGCTGAGGTGAGAGAGGTTGTATCCCTTAGATGGAGGTTGAGGCTACAGTGAGCTGTGAATGTGCCACTGCATTCCTGTCTGGGCCACAGAGTGAGACTCTGTCTCAACAAAGAAACAAACAAACAAACAAACAAACAAAAAAACACCTCAAAAAGATGTAGGGATCAACACGTGTGAAAGAGAGAGAAAGCAAGACTGGGTAGAGGGAGAGGCCAAACTGTAATGCAGGACTTCTCTCATCAGAAGCTCTGGAAAAAGTATTGCTTGTTAAATTATCCCACATTGAACCAAAATGGCTAGACCTAAATAATCTCCAACGTCCAGTCACTTCATGTAGGCTGTCCCAGAAGGGCATGACCATGGCAAGGTGGCTTTGCAGCTGAGGCAAACCCTGGAGGAGTTGAAAGTTGGAGGTATCTGCAGTCTACTGACTGCTCCCCTTGTGGCTGGGCAGCAAGTCCATCTTTGAAGGTGATTGAGTGATACGTTTCCAGTTTTATCAAACCTTCCAGACGAAATATTATGAAATAGCGTGGTAACCTGAACTCAAAACTAGGCTACGTGTAAAAATATCACCAGCCATTATATTTAAAAAGTTGATTATGTGCTAGTCATGATGCTGTCATCTATAACATCATTTTATTTATTTTTCAAATGAGCATATCTTCTTTTTATTTCCATTATGCAGGTAAAAGACATTAGTATTTAGACAGTTGAGGTTACTCCCTCAATGTCTTGCCATAGGTAGAAGACCCAGGAATAAAATTTGTGTCCCTTGACTCTGGAACCTATAACTTAACTACTAATTTATACTCCATGTTGATGAATAGATGGTGTCAAACATGAAGTGTTTCTTAAGGGATGTGCTGGAGGATTTTTTTTCACATATCTTTACTTTGGGATAGCACTTTCAATGACTGGATGAAGGCATAACAGACATGCTTGTCAAATCTGTAGATAAAAAAAGCTAAGAAGGATAAAAAATACTTTGGACACAAAAATCAAAGATATTCCTAGACTGCAGTGATGTTCAAAATTATCAGGACGAAATTTAGAAGGGATACACATTATATTTTACACTTGGGTTTAGAATTTTCCTGCACAAATTCTCAATGTTGGAAACCTAACTTAACGGTGATTCATGTGAGAAAAAAACCCTTAGGGGATTTAACTGACTCTAAGGCAACTCAGTAAGTGGAAAAAAGATTAAGCTTGAATATCAGCTGTACCTGAATTTGGGTCCTGGTTCCAATACTTACACATGGCTGGATACTTTGACTTTCTGAGTTGGTATTATTAATCTAAAATGAGAATAGTGATATTATTTGCCTTGACTACTTTAGAGGTTTCTTAAGACTATTTTGTGAAAAAATAAACACATAAAAAGAGCTGTATAAACTGTTCTGTAGCACATAAAAGTCATATCTTTACCACTATTTTATCATCTCATGTCAGACACAGTAGGTAGGCAATATGAAGTATGAACTTAAAGCAGGATTGTTCTAGAATACACCTGATTTTCCCTGGGCAACATTCATGTCAGTTCTTTCTTCAAGTGTTTTGGGGTCTGGCTTTTGTTGAGAGCATTATTTCAAATGGTAGACTTGAAAGAAATCAACATCCCAGTAATAGTTGTAGTTAGATTATTTAGATAACTTTTTGTGGAAATCCACTAAGAGAAAGAATAGCTACATATTCCAGAAAGACTGAAAGGGGCAAAAACATTGATTATAACAAATTTCACTCTCAGAAAATCTGTGGATAATGTTTAAGTTTACTTCCCACCAAAGACTCTCTGAGTATGAAATTTATTATAACCAATTTTTCTTTGCTCCTCTCAGTTTGGGGGAATCTGTAGCTATTCTCTCTCAGTGGATTTTTACAGAATGTTCATCTAAATAGAGAAAGAATAAGGAAACAACTAGCATTAAGTGTCAATTATGTATTAATCACTTCTCTAGAATATTCTACAAATATTTTGTCTCATCATTGTCCTCAATTTGAAGTTAGAAGAACTGAGGCTTTGTTTAAATAAATATTTTATAAATAGATAAATTATTCACGTGGTAACTAGAGGAGTTGGATTGGAATCTAGGCTTCTGACTCCAAAGCTCTGCGTTGAACATCCTTCCATGCGCATCATGAAGACAACACTGAGAAAAGTGCTTTTAACTCACTGTGCTCTGTGTTCACGTCACCTGTGCCACACTGTCGGGGAAAGTAGACAGTTTCACAGAAACTCACAGAAGGATTGGCAAAGATAGCGATGACAGTTCTTGTTTTGAGCAATAATGTCTTGTATGGAATAAGATGAGGTTTTAAAGGCATATGATCATCCCTACTCCTGTCCTCCTTATAACTGTGACCTCCGTGACATTCCAGAGACCAGTCAAGCTTTAACATTAAGTAGATTTTATGGAGGCCATAAATCATTCAAACAGGTGGTGAAATATCTCAAGCTCAGCCTCAAGAAGTCAACTGTGATAACTATTGACATAAGTTAAAAGTCCTCTGGGACCCTTCAAATTGCGACAATATTCACCAAACTCTCTCAGTTTAGCCTTTTACCTACACCATAGTAACACATTCTAGAACAAAACAGTGGAGTCAGTTTGGGGTTAGGGTTTATTAGCAGATGTAGAGGAACTTGCCTTCATGTTCTACCTGCATTCCCAGTTCAGAGCTCCAGGGCCTCTTCCAGTGAATTGCAAGCCTTTAGATCATGGGCCAATCAGCAATTTAAACTTCCTTGCATGGAAGTGAGCACCACTGACGCCTACCTACCAAGAATATTGCTTATATCTATAGAAACTCACCCCAACAAACCACCAAGAGTACATTAAATCCTAAGAACCCCAGCTCAGACTCTCAGACTATACCCTAATCATGAAAGGACTGTAAAATGCTATAAGATAAGAGGGAATGTGAGATGACACCGAATGGCACTATCTATAGGTACAGAAATGTGTCCTATTAGTGAGCTATAAAAGCACTCTACTGAGCTACAAAGGAAGGAAATTTAATGCTAGGCAAGTTTGAAATATTTCCTAATTTCAGACCTCAGTTCTTTACTCTGGGTACCCAGACAGCCCACACTTTCCCATATAATATTTGTGAAAGTGCTCTGCAAATGTGATGTGCTATTTAAAATTTTTGAGTTGTTACCATTTTCTTTATTACCATACCTTTGGCCAGGAGCAGAGCAGTGTGATATTCGAGTTGGACTCCACCAACAGAAAGAGAACATTCTTCTTTGACTGACCCAAAAAGTCCTCTGAAAGAGGTTAATGGTGGAAGTGAAAAGCATCATTCTACAACCCGGGGGACATTCTTGGCATATCACAAAATTGAACCCTCGGGAGTAAAACAGGCATAACTCTGATCCCCTTACCTGGTTCTAAGGAATTTGGTGCCAACAAATGTGGCTTATTAGAATGAACAAACCAACTAAGAGTTGTTCTGATTCTAAATTATTACTTGATCCACCAGCATAGACTACGCTCTTAAGCCATGTTTAAAAAATTTTATGTAGCAGCAAGCTTCTGTTTTGACATAATGAACCTCTGGCATACGGAGAGCATAAAGGGAATTAGGAATTAACCTTTTCAAACCTGAAAATCAGCCAAGATGAAGTTACCTTAATGACACATAAGAGGCCTTTGAAGTTCTGCCCTCTTTCCATGTAAGGTAATTAATCAGAGCCCAACTAATCAGAACATTTGAGAAAACAGAATCTCCTCACAGTCTTTACTCTTGTTGAATAAAAAGACAAATAATGGGAATTTGACTAGTTAGGTTAGTTTCTTTTCATAATGGTCCCAGTAAGAAAATCTGAATTTCAGGATAAAAAATGAATTAATGACACAACAAATTTTCCAGACTCTGCTCTTGATTCAACAGAATCACTACCCCTCCACACAGCCCATTCAATAGCTGGGCACTTAGCAATGCCGTCAAATGCTGAAATATAATCTATCTCCTTTGAAAACTTATCTTTAGCACCGTAATTATGCCATCTCCTCTCCTGTGTTATAAACCCTGTTCAGGCTTTAGTGCCCGTTTGTCTACTGACATTGCTCATTTCAAGATCACCAATGACCACCACATAGCCAAATACAATGGGCAATTTTATTAGTTTCCTAGAGTTGAAACAACAAAATACCACAAACTGGGTGGCTTAAACAGCATAAATTTATTTTCTCACAATTCTAGAGGTTAGAAGTCTGAGATCATGGCATTAGCAGGGTTGGTTTCTTCTGAGGCTTCTCTCCTTGGCTTGTAGAAGGCTGCCTTCCTGTGTCTTCATGTGATATTTCCCCTTGTACTTGTTTGTGTCCATATTTCCTCCTTGCATAAGGACATTAGTCAGATTGAATGAGGATGTAGCCTAATTACCTCATTTTAACATAATCACCTCTTTAAAGACCCTACCTCTAAATATAATCACATTTTGAGGTACTGAAGTTTAGGTCTCATTTGCTAAATCCTCCATCTTTGCAATCTCTAAAACCTTAGAGTGCTCCAGGGTACTTTAATCAATTCTGTCTATACTCACATCATAGATGATCTCATTTGGTCCCAGAAATTAAAAACTATGTATAAGAGTGGCTGTCACATGTATACATGTAGTACCCTCTATCTGTGCTTTTAAGTTCCATGGTTTCAATTAATCGCTGTATAGCACGATAAGATATTTTGAGAGACAGAGCACATTCATATAACCTTTATTACAGCATATTATTATAATTATTCTATTTTATTATTAGTTATTGCTGTTAATCTTTTACTGTGCCTAATTTATAAATTAAACTTTATCATAGTTATGCATGCATAGGAAAAAAACATACATACAGGGTTTGGTACAGTCTGCGGTTTTGGGCATCCACTGGGAGTCTTGGAATGTATCCCCTACAGTTAGTGGAGGACAGCATTAACTCCAAGGCAAGACTTTTTCCCTGGTACTGATATATCTAATGCATATGTCTAACTGCCTACTTAACTTATTCCAAATCAAATTTCTGATCTAACTCCCACCTCAAACCTGCTACTTATGCTTCTTCCCCATCTCAGTAAGTGACATTTCTCCTTACTAGCAACTTAGGCCAACATTTTGCAGCCATCCTCAATTTAATTATTTCTGTTATATCTCACATCAGTTCCAACACAGCTTTATCTTCAAAGTATATCCAGAATGCATTTGCTTCCTACCTCCTCTACCATTACTCCTTATGCAAACATTTCTTACCGGGAAAATAGCTCTAGCATCCAACTCATCTCCTTGCTTTGACTATAAACCTCCCTTACAATCTATTCTCCACACAGCACTTATAGTGATTCTTTACAAACCCATTGGATAATATGACTTCTCTTTTTAAACATTCCTATGGCTTCCTGTCATACAGATAAAAACCTAAAGTCTTTAACATGTTTTACAGTTCCCTGTGTGGTCTGTTTCCTACTATTCTCCCCCTTGTTTTTTCTAATCTGTCTTCACTGTGCTGGGCCTCTGAGCTGTTTCTTAAACATACCAACAGTACTGCCTTCTCAGGCCTTTGCATTTGCATTTCATTGCTCCTCCCCTGGTCTGAAAAGCCTTTGTCCTAGACACCTGCCTTGCTCCCTTTCTCACTTTATTCCAGTCGCTGATCAAATATCATCTCAACAAGTCAGCCTTTCATTACCTCACATTTAAAGTAGGCTCTCTATCCCTCTCTTTCTCCATATTCTTCCTATTTATTTATTTATTTATTTATATTTCCATAGCTTTAGGAGTACACATGGTTTTTAGTTACATGGATGATGAAGTCTGAAATTTTAGTACCCTGTCACCTGAATAGGTAAATAGTACCCAATATGTAGTTTTTTTATCCCTTATCCTCCTCCCACCCTCTTCCCTTTTAAGTTTCTAATGTCCATTAGACCACTATGTATGTCTTTGTGTACCCATTGCTTAGCTTCCACTTATAAGTGAGATCCTGTGGCATTTGGTTTTTCATTCTTGAGTTCCTTCACTTAGAATAATGGCCTCTGGTTCCATATGAGTTACTGCAAAAGACATTATTTCATTTATTTTTATGGCTGAGTAGTATTCCATGGCGCATATATATATATGTATACACACACACATATGTGTGTGTGTATATGTATATGTATCCACAGATGTACATATACATATATTTTATATATATATATCTACATATATATACACACACACACACACACACACACACCACATTTTCTGTATCCACTCATTGGTTGTTGGGCAGTTAAGTTGGCTCCATGTCTTTGCAACTGTGAATTGTCCTGCAATAAACATACACGTGCAGGTGTCTTTTTGATATTATGACTTCTTTTCCTTTGGGTGTATACTAAGTAGCAGAATTGCTGGATCAAATGATAGATATACTTTTTGTTCTTTGAGAAATTTCCATTCTGTTTTTCATAGAGTTTTTAGTAATTTACATTCCTACCAGTAATGTATAAAAGCATACATTTTTACCACATCCACACCAATGTTTATTGTTTTTTGACTTTTTAATAATGACTATTCTGGCTGGGGTAAGGTGTTACCACATTACGGTTTTAATTTGCATTTCCCTGGTGATTGGTGGTGTAGAACTTTTTTTCACATGTTTGTTGGCCATTTGCGTATCTTCTTTTGAGAAACGTCTATTCATGTCATTTGTTCACTTTTTAATGGGATTATTGTTTTTTCTTGCTGATTTGTTTGAGTTCCTCATAGATTCTGGATATTAGTCCTTTGTCAGGTGCATAGTTTTCAAATATTTCTTCCATTTCTGTGGGTTGTCTGTGTACTCTGATGGTTCTTTCTTTGGCTGTACAGAAGCTTTTTAGTTTACTTAGGTCCCATCGATTTATTTTTTTGTTTTGTTGTATTTGCTTTTGTGGTCATAGTCATAAATTCTTTGCCTAGGCAAATGTCCAGGAGAGTTTTTTCTAGATTTTATTTTACAGAATTTTTATAGTTTCAGGTCTTAGATTTAAGTCTCTAATCCATCTGGAGTTGATATTTGTATGTGGTGAGAGATAGAGATCCAGTTTCATTCCTCTACAAATTTATGTTTTTATATGTTTTGTCAAAGATAACTTGATTATAAGTATTTGGCTTTATTTGTGGGTTCTCAGTTCTGTTACATTGGCCTATGTGTCTACTTTTATGCCACTACCATACTATTTTGGTTGCTATAGGCTTGTAGTATTATTTGAAGTCAACCAATGTTTGACGCCTCCAGATTTGTTTTTTTGTTTGTTCATTTGTTTTGTTTTATTTTTGTTTTTGAGTCAGAGTCTCACTCTGTTCCCCGGGCTGGAGTGCAGTGGCGCAATCTTGGCTCACTGCAGTCTCCAACTTCTGGGTTCAACTGATTTTCCAGGCTCAGCCTCCTGAGTATCTGATATTACAGGTGCCTACCAGCTGGCTAATTTTTGTAATTTTAGTAGAGATGGGGTTTCACCATGTTGACCAGGGGTTCAAACTCCTGACCTCATGTGATCTGCCTGCCTCTGCCTCTCAAAGTGCTGGGATTACAGGCATGAGCCAGTGTGCCTGGTGCAGATTCGTTCTTTTTGATTAGGATTGCTTTGGCTATTGAGGGTTTTTTTTTTTTTTTTTCTGTTACAAATGAATGTTAGGATTTTTTTTTTTCTAACTCAGTGAAAAATGATGTTGATATTTTGATAAGAATTGCGTTGAAATCTGTAGATTGCTTTGGATAGCATGGTCATTTTCATATGGATTCTTCAAATTCGTGATTATGGAATGTGCTTCCATTTGTGTCATCCATGTTTTCTTTCAGAAGTGTTTTGTAGTTCTTATAGAGATCTTTCACCTTCTTGGTTAAAAAGTATATTCCTAGTTGTTTTTTTCTCCAGCTATTATAAAAGGATTTGAGTTCCTGATTTGATTCTCAGCTTGGTTGGTGTTGGTGTATAGTGCTGCTACTGATTTGTGTACATTGATTTTGTAACATGAGACTTTATTGAATTCATTTATCAAATATAGGATTCCTTTGGAGGAGTCTTTAGGGTTTTCTAGGCATACCATCATGTTATTGCCAAACAGAGATAGTTTAACCTTCTCTTTTCCAATCTGTATGCTCTTTATTTCTTTCTCTTGCCTGATTGGTCAGGCTAGAACTTCAGTAATATGTAGAATAGAAATGGTGGAAATGGGCATCCTTTTCTTGTTCCAGTTCTAAGGGGGGATGCTTTCAACTTTTTCCCATTCTGTATTATGTTGGCTGTGGGTTTGTTATGGCTTTTGTTATTTTAAAGTATGTTCCTTCTATGCCTAGTTTGTTGAGAGTTTTTATCATAAAGCAAAGATGAAATTTATCAAATGCCCTTTCTGCATCTATTGAGATGATCCTATGGCTTTTGTTTTTAATTCTGTTTATGTGATGAATCATATTTATTGACTTGCGTCTGTTGAATCATCCCTGCATCCCTGGGATTAAACCCACTTGATAAGGGTAAATATTTTTTGATATGCTATTGGATTACTTTGCTAGTATTTTGTTGAGAATTTTTGCACCTATTTTCATCAGGGATATTGGTCTGCAGTTTTCTTTTTCTGTTATGTCCTTGACTGGCTTTGGTATCAGGGTGACACTGGATCCGTAGAATAAGTTAGGGAGGATTCCCTCTTTCTCAATCTTTTGGAATAATTTGAGTAGAATTGATACCAATTCTTTTTTGAACATCTGGTAGGATTCAGCGGTGAATCTGACTGGCTCTGGACTTTTCTGTAGTTGTAGCAAATTTTTTATTTCTGATTCAATCTCACTGCTTGTTATTGGTTTGTTC
The DNA here is from genome assembly GCF_028885625.2 of Pongo pygmaeus. Classification (NCBI taxonomy): domain Eukaryota; kingdom Metazoa; phylum Chordata; class Mammalia; order Primates; family Hominidae; genus Pongo; species Pongo pygmaeus. Next base: position 161,413,431 of record NC_072373.2, on the reverse strand, counting down.
AGAATTTCTATTTATTTCTCATTCAAGTTAGGAAAATTACATGTTTCCAGAAATTTATCAATTTATTTTACATTTTCTAGTTTGTGTGCATAGAGGTGTTCACAGTAGTCTCAAGTGATCTTTTGTATTCCTGTGGTGTTGGTTGTAATGTTTTCATTTTCAATTATTATTGAGCTTATTTGAATCTTCTACCTCCTTTTTTGGTGAATCTAGCTAATGGTCTATTAATTTTGTTTATCTTTTCAAATAACGAACATTTCATTTTATGGATCCTTTGTATTTTTTTGGTTTCAATTTTATTTAGATCTGCTCTGATCTTTGTTATTCTTCTTCCTCTGCTAGCTTTGGTTTGGTTTGCTTTGTTCTTGTTTCTGTAATTCCTTGAAGTGTGATGTTAGATTGTCAATTTTTGATCTTTCAGACATTTATTTTATTTTGAGACAGGGTGTCACTTTATCTCCCAGGCTGGAGTGCAGTGGCATAATCATGGCTTACTGCATCCCCAACCTCCTGGGGTCAAGCAGTTCTCCCACCTCAGCCTCCCAAGTAGCTACAGCTACATGCATGCATCAACATTCCCAGTTAATTTCTGTACTTTTCATAGAGACAGGGTTTCACCAGTTACCCAGGCTAATCTCAAACTCTTGGGCTCAAGCGATCTACCCACCTTGGCCTCCCAAAATGCTAAGATTACAGGCATGAACCACCGCACCTGGCCCAGAATTTTTGATGTAGGTATTTAGCACTATAAATTTTCCTTATAGCACTGTTTTTGTTGTATCTAAGAGGTTTTGATAACTTGTGTCACTTTTATCATTCATTTCAAAGATTTTTAAAATTTCCATTTGATTTGATTGTTAACCCCAAAATCATTTAGAAACAGATTGCTTAATTTCCATTATTTGTACAGTTTTGAAAGTTATTTTTGGAATTGATTTCTTGTTTTATTCTACCACGGTGTAAGAAGATATTTGATGTGGTTTCAGTTTATTTTATTTAAGATCTGGGATACATGTGCAGGGTGTGTTGGCTTGTTACATAGGTAAATGTGAGCCATGGTGGTTTGCTGCACCTATAAGCCTATCACTTAGGTATTAAGCCTTGCATGCATTAACCATTTATCCTAATGCTCTCCCTCCTCCTGCCAGGCTCCAGTGTGTGTTGTTCCCCTCCCTGTGTCCATATGTTCTCATTGTTCAGCTCCCACTTATAAGTGAGAACATGCAGAATTTGGTTTTCTGTTTCTGTGTTAGTTTGCTGAGGATAATGGGTTCCAGTATTATCCATGTCCTTGAAAAATACATGATCTTGTTCCTTTTTATGGCTGCATAGTATTCCATGGTGTATATACACCACATTTTTAAATCCAGTCTATCATTGATGGGCATTTGGGTTAACTCCATGTCTTCATTACTGTGAATAGTGCTGCACTGAACATATGCATGTGTGTGACTTTATGGTAGAACTATTTTATATTCCTTTGGGTATATACCCAGTAATGGGATTTGTGGGTCAAATGGTATTTCTGGTTCTAGGTCTTTGAGGAATCACCACTGTTTTCCACAATGGTTGAACTCATTTACATTCCTACCCCAACAATGTAAAAGTGTTCTTATTTCTCCACAGCTTCACCAGCATCTGTTGTTTCTTGACCTTTTAATAATCACCATTCTGACTGGTGTGAGATGGTGTCTCATTATGGTTTTGATTTGCATTTCTCTAATGATCAGTTATGTTGAACTTCTTCTTACATGTTTGTTGGCCGTATAATGTCTTCTTTTGAGAAGTGACTGTTCATGTTATTTGCCTACTTTTTAATGGGATTGTATGTGTTCTTTCTGGTAAATGTGTTTAAGTTCCTCGTAGATTCTGGATATTAGACCTTAGTCAGACAAATAGATTGCAAAAATTTTCTTCCATTCTGTAGGTTGTCTGTTCACTTCTTTTGCTGTGCAGAAGCTCTTTAGTTTAATTATATCCTATTTATCAATTATTGCTTTTGCTACAATCGCTTTTGACATTTTCATGATGAAATACTTGCACATTCCTATGTCCTGAGTGGTGTTGCCTAGATTTTCTTCTAGGGTTTTATAGTTTTGGGTTTTACATTTAAGTCTTTAATCCATTTTGAGTTATTTTTTGTGTAAGGTGTAAGGAAGGGTTTCAGTTTCAATTTTCTGCATATGGGTAGCCAGTTCTTCCAGCACCATTTATTAAATAGGTTCCCCATTTCTTGTTTTTGAGAAGTTTATCGAAGATAGATGGTTGTAGATGTGTGATATTATTTCTGAGTTGTCTATTTTCTTCCATTGGTCTATGTGTCTGTTTTGGTACCAGTACCATGCTGTTTTGGTTACTATAGCCTTGAAGTACTGTTTGAAGTCAGGTAGCATGATGCCTCCAATTTTGTTCTTTTTGCTTAGGATTATCTTGGCTATACAGACTCTTTTTTGTTTCCATATGAATTTTAAAGTAGTCTTTTCTAATTCTGTGAGGAACATCAGTCTAGTTTAATGGGAATAGCATTGAATCTATAAATTACTTTGGGGAGTATGGCCATTTTCACTATATTGATTCTTCCCATCCATGAGCATGGAATGTTTTTTCCATTTGTTTATTTCTTTCTGATTTCTCTGAGCAATGATTTGTAGTTCTCTTGAAGATGTCCTTCACTTCCCTTGATAGCTGTATTCTTAGATATTTTATTCTCATTGTGGCAATTGTGAATGGGAGTTCATTCATGATTTGTCTCTCTGCTTGTCTATTGTTGGTGTATAGGAATGCTTGTGATTTTTGCACACTGATTTTGTGTTCTGAGACATTGCTGAAGTAGTTTATCAGCTCAGGAAGCTTTGGGGCTGAGATGATGGGGTTTTCTAGATATGGGATCATGTCATCAGCAAACAGAGGCAGTTTGAGATCCTCTCTTCCTTTTTGAATGCACTATGTGTCTTTCTCTTGACTGATAGCCTTGGCCAGAACTTCCAGTACTATGTTGAATAGGAGTGGTGAGGGGACATCCTGGTCTTGTGCCAGTTTTCAAGGAGAAGAGAATGCTTACATCTTTTGCCCATTCAGTATGACACTGGCTGTGGTCTTGTCGTAAATAGTTCTTATTATTTCAGGTATGTTCCATCAGTACCTACCTAGTTTATTGAGAGTTTTTAACATGAAGGAATGTCAAATTTTTTCTAAGGCCTTTTCTGCATCTATTGAGATAATCATGTGGTTTTTGTCTTTATTTCTGTTTTTGTGATGAATTATGTTTATTGATTTGCATATGTTGAACCAGCTTTGCATCTTGGGGATGAAGCTCACTCAATCATGGATAAGTTTTTGATGTGCTGCTGGATTCAGTTTGCCAGTATTTTATTGAGGATTTTCACTTCAATATTCATCAGGGATATTGGCCTGAAGTTTTCTTTATTTGTTGTATCTCTGCCAGGTTTTGGCATCAGGATGATGCTGGCCTCATAAAATGAGTTAAGGAGGAGTCCCTCCTTTTTAATTGTTTGGAATAGGAAAAAAATGATACCAGCTTCTCCTTGCACCTCTGGTAGAATTCAGCTGTAAATCCAGCTTTTTTTTGGCTGGTAGGCAATTTATTACTGCCTCAATTTCAGAACTTGCTATTAGTCTATTTAGGGATTCAATTTCTTTCTGATTCAGTTTTGGGAGGATGTATGTTTCCACGAATTTATCAATTTCTTCTAGATTTTCTAGTTTATTTGCATAGAGGTATTTATAGTATTCTCTGATGGTTGTTTTTCTACTGGCTCAGTGGTGGTATCCTGTTTATCATTTTTTATTGTATCTATTTGATACTCAGTTGCAGTGTAGGATTCACTCGCTGTTTTCATTCTACCCCTTGTGCAAGCCTGAACCTGGAAGGCACTCATCTTGTAGGAATGCAGTCACCATGAAGTGTTCCAGAAAGGCTGTTTACGGGTGCACCCATGCTGAGCTCCCTTAGGAGAAGCCTCAGCTTTGTCTGCAGTGGTGGCTGATGGGAAGAAGTCCCTTTCTTTAATACCTTTCACAAGCACGAGGGCTACCTGACTGTTGAGATAGAGCTGCAGACTTTCCCTACTGAGCCTAGCACTGAACCTGTGTCTCTGCTGAAAGAAACTTCCCACAAACAGAAAGTTCTGAGACTCAAGACCTGCCATATGAATTATTTCATCTCTCAGGGTGCTCCCTTGATGTGGTGCACTCCTTCATCCCTTAGGAGTAGGAGCCCCCGAAGGCCAGACTACTGTGAATCTTGCTGCTCCTCTGGGGTCTAGCCATCTAGTGGGACTGCCACACTCAAGGGTGGTGCTAGGGAATATCTGCAAGGGATTCGGTGATGTAACCTGTCCTCATGTCTCTCAGCAGCAGGCACCAGCACCAGCTCTGATGGGGATGGTGCAGGAGTGGTGACACAGACTCTGAAATCTCTTTGGTTATAAATAACCTTAGTTTGTTGGCCTTCTCAAATGCCAGTTGTAGTAGTACTGAACTGATCACATGGACAGACTTAAGAACTCCTGGTTAGCCAGGGTGATGCAGGCAATGGTAAGAGCTGAAGTCACGAAAACGTTTTTTTCTTCTTGGATGCTGTGTTATTCTGCCTACAGATGCCGTAATGAGCTGTGTCAGTTGACCTCCAGTCAGAAAGTGGCACTTGCAAAAGAGCATCAGCTGCATTGGTACTGGTGGGATTTGTGCTTGCCTTATGTTTCCCAGGGGAGGTACTCTCGTGTCTCAGGCAATGGACAGGGACATGGAGCTCCCAAAAGTTTCTGTCCTTTGTGTTAAGCTTTCAAGGTGGATGGATGGGCAACGCCAGGTAGAGGCTGGGCCAGACAAGTCTGTGCTCTGGTCTCTATGTTTGGATGCAAGCAGGGGCTGCAATGGGAATCAGAGGGAAGTTCTCTGGCCACTATGGTAATGTTCCAGGAGGAGCACAGCTTCCTTTGCTGTACAGAAAAATCTGCATGGAGAATGGGGAGTAGCAGGCAGCAGTAAGCGCCACCCAGCTCCCATGCACTTGGGAGGGCAGATCTTACACCCACAGTGTTCCACTAGCAGTAGCTAGCTAGATTCCAGGCAGTTGCACTCAGAGTTCAAAACTGCCCCAGACTATAAGCCTTTATCACCAGGACAGAAACCACAGTTGCAGGCCACGTTCCTCTCTGTGTGCCCACATAGCAAGGGTACCCAGCTTCTGTGCCTGTATGTACACTTTCCCTTTGTCCCTCATTTCTGGCCAGAGGAGTTCATCCCCACTGAAGACTATATTGCATACCTCAGTTAGGAGCTTCTCTCAACCTATGTCCACTGCCTGAATTAGGTGGCCAACTTCCACAAGGTTCCCTGTGAGGTAGAATCAGGAATGGCTTCCCTTCATCCTCACTCAATTCTGACAGTGTATGCAATGTACATTCTGATGCCACTCCTCATATACTCCGACTGCTCACTAAGTCAGCTCCAGTGCTGGGCAGGGTTAAGGCCTTCCACCATGGCCTGGATTGCCAGATTCCTCAGTAGAAATGTGTATCCCAGTGTCAGTCTCTCCTCTTCTGACACTCTGGAGACTCACAGTTTTCCTCCTGGCTCACAGTGTAGGCTGAAGCCTACTGATTCTTTCAAAGGCTCTGTGATTTCAGTTTTCCTGTAACGTTCTTGTGTTGCTTCTTGAATAAAAGTTCACAGCATGAGTCTCTAAACAGTATTTTGTCTTTCCAAGTGGAAGAGGCATGTTAGCAATGCTTCCAATCCACCATCTTGGAAAAATATTCTTCCCTGTTTTCCTTTATAGTTTTTATCACTTATATATATATATTTATTTGTTTATTTTCTATTTCTCACTGATAGAATGCCAGCTCTCAATACAATGGGAGGAGTTCTTTTATCCCCTTCACAGTTCTTTTATCCCCTTCACAGGTCACAAAGTGTGACAGGGGTATGGCTCACTTCTTTGGTGCCCCGCTGCTCAAACCCCTAGGGGAGCATGCAGATGGGCAGGCTGTGGGGAGTGTCTTTGGCTCTGACCCCACAGCAGCATCTAGGGTTGAGTGTTTTCAGCTCCCAAAGCCCCGGTGGGCATGTGTTACACTGTGCTCTTTCAGTTTTGTCATCTGCAGGCAGCTCGTGCTAATCAGCTCAATTAGACCTTGTGCCTTATTGCCAGGGCAGAGGGCTTTCTGTATCCCGAGTTCTTGCCCTAATGTACCAGAAAAATCAGATCACAGGTGGGCTTGGAGAATATGTGCAAGATTTTATTTAGTGGTGGAATTTGCTCTAGTGATGTGGATGCGGAGCCAGAAGGGTGATGGAGTGGGAAGATGGTCTTCTCTTGGAATTGGGCCGCCCAGTGGTCGGACTCTCCTCGACCATCCCTACCGAATTCCATATCGATGGCCTGCTGGCACCTGCTGGTGTCTGTTGATGTGCTCTTCTGCTCATCTGCTCCTCTCGATGTCCAGCTGCTTGTGTGTGTGTGCCACTAAGTTCTCTTGGGTTCATATGGCCACAGGATGGGGGCGTGGCTGGCCAGAGTGGTCTTGGAAAATGCAACATTTGGGCATGAGAGGAGTTCCTGCTCTCACTTAGGTCTGTGGGCACAAGCCTGAGGGTGGAGCCCCAGCCAAGGACCCTGCCCTTCTCTACCCGGCACTTTCCTGCCCCCTCTCTCATATCATTTCCCGTCTCTGAAGAGGTACATCTAACTGCCATTAGAATATGCATGACGACTGGTCTTAGCTACTTTCTGCTGACATGGGGGTTGTTTTGGGGAAAATGACAGTCAGGTTAAGTATGCATGGATTAAACATGTGTATTATACAAGGAAAGAATTTAGTGCCAAGGATCACAGAGATAAGAAGTGAAATATACTAACAACAACATTTTACCCCAAGCTGTTTCGCCCTGTTGAAAGAAACTAAACCTTGTATGGGAGTGGTTAAAGTTTCGAAGAGAGATAACTGTTCTTGCCATATCTTTAGCAGTTAACTGATGTACCCTGGGAATTCTGGAGTTTGTGGTCCATTAATACTTCTGCCTCTTTCTTGTGCCTCCCTTTCTCTATTGTAAAAGACTAAGGTGGCCACTTTCAGGCGGTCCTCTGATGTACCGTCTGGCCCCAGAGCTCGTTTCTGCAACTTCCTCCTGATATCAGGGGCTTCCTTTTACTGTCCTTTTACTGACTCAGGAGATAGCTAGGTATGCTTTATCAAGGCCTGTCTTAGCTTTTCCAGGAAGGCAGTAGGATTTTCATCAAATCCCTCGTCAATCATGGACAAGTTAGTATAATTGATAGACTTGGTCCTAGTTCTATGTAAGCCTTCCATATACACACCTCAAAGTGTCTACTCTTCCAGTCTTCCATCTTGTCACTGGGATCCCATTTAGGGTCATTCACTGGTACTGCTTCTCTTCCAGTTGGATAATATTTGCCCCTTCCCTGAAACTACATGTGATGTAAAGCTTATCCCCAAATCTCTCTGCTGCTTATAGAACGACCTGCTTTTAAGTGTCTGTCAGGGTCTGATTCAAAAGTAACAGAACATCTCTCCAGGAGAGTTCAAATATTCGGGTGAAATTCTGGAAAGCCTCTATATATCTATCAGGGTCATCTGAAAACTTGCAAAGATCCCTCTTAATTTGCTTTAAGTTTTGTAGGGAGAAGGAAACTTGGACCTTACTAGGCCCAAATTCACTGGGCATCTGTTGCAAGGGCAAGAGTGAGACTGGGGCTTGTTTAGGATGAAGATTTCTATAGGATGCAAGTGAGAGGCTGAAGCTGAATAGGAAGGTCATGGTAGACCCAGAGAAGCAGGACTGGAGGGAGCTGGTTCCTCTGCTAGGGATGCCTCTGGGACTTGTATCTTTAATTCCCTGGGCTTGCCCCTTGCAGTCTTCCCTGAGATGGCAAACAGGAGGGCTGGATCAACTCTACACCATCAGCAAAGGTCTGGATTGCCTTACAAGGTATAGAAAGTCTGCACATATGAGGTCTCAGGCCATCTGTCCTCATGTCTACAGAAAAGTTCCAACTACTGGATGGTATTGAAATGAATGGTTCCTTTCTGAGACCAAGCCAGTTCTTGCTGTAAATCATAATTTGGCCAAACCTTTGTGCAGAGGGCTATGAGATGTTTTTCCTCCAGATTCTGAGGGTCAAAGCAGTCTCAATGGTTCAGGATAAACTCCTGAGGAGTACAAACGGGGTGGTGAAGAGAGCTTGTTGCTCATTCTGAAAGACAGGGAATAAAAGCATCCCTCACTTCCCTTCCTTCTTTCAGCGAAAACTCAGAGTGTGATGGAGAGAGAACATGAGCGTCCTCCTTTCCCCTGCCATCCTTTTATCCCTGAGTCCTGGCGACCTTGGCAGGTACTGGCCATAGGTACCAATGTGGTATATATTCATGAAGCAGGAAACCCTAGAGAATAGGAATTAACTGCCCTCACCTATGTCTCCATCTCCCCCTGCTTTGACAATCTTTGAGTTCCATGGGCCTATTTATGCCATGGAGCATGAACTCTTTCCATGGGGTGGGGGTTCAGTCAGCAAGAATTGGTCCTGCCCATTGACACTGTGCCTATTGCCTGGCTTTGGATCCCTCAGACCTGGTTTTCCTTTCTAGGGACTCAGCCTGAAGCTTGAAATCAAGCTTGGGCTGAAAAAGTATTTCAGGGCCTGTTTGTATCTGTTTAGAGTGTCTCAAATGAGCCCTGCTGAATTTGCAGCTATCAGCCAGCAGGGGTTGTTCCATTAACTTTCCTATCACAATCAGATTGCTGGGGAGGGGGAGCCCTCTCACTTAGGAAAGAAAAAAGAGAAAAACAAAGGAGCGAAAGGGGGAGGCCTGGGAGACGAACCTTTTGCTTAGTGCAAGTGGATCTCTTTAATCTTTGTATCCTTCCCTCCATTCAGACCAGGTTGAATTCCTTGGCCAGTGGAGAAAAGTTTTGTTGGCACCGTGGGCAAGAAGGACCCACCTGTTAGCCTTGTGGGGTCCTGGTGGTAACTACAGTTTTCTTTCCCATCCCTTGTGGCTGTTGGGCATGGCTTTTGCATGCTATGGACATGCCCAGGTACCTGAGCTGGGAGGAGAGAGGGTAAGGGAAGGTACCCTGAATCATGTGCCTCCAGCTGTCAGGGTGGAGGTAGAGATGGTACTTCTAAGAACAATTGCTCTGATTGCACCTTTGGTGGCTGAGCCATATGCTCATTTTACTTAGTAACATTGTGCAGACTGTAGCAAAACTCTTAACATTATAAAGGAAGAGATAAGAGCCATTTCAAACCGTGAGAGAGAGAGAAAAGATACGAAGTCTAGGAGTTTTGACCAACCCACTTAGGGTGGTTAAGCCTCTGTAAAGGGAAACAGAGCTTTTTTTTTTTAACCTGCAGGAAAGAGAGAGAGATGGCAGGGTTTTGGAAAAGAAGCAGATCCTACAGTTTTGCATTTGCAGTCATTTTCCCATATCCCAGGTGAGGCCCCAGTTGAAACGGGAGGAGTTCCCTTATCCCTATCGAAGGGCGTGCAACAAGAGTGTGGCTCGCTTCTTTGGTGCCCCACTGCTCAACTCCCTAGGGGGAGTATGCAGATGGGCAGGTCGTGGGGAGCATTTTTTGGGCTCCAATCCCACAGCAGCATTTGGAGTTGAGTGTTTGCAGCTCCCGAAGCCTTCGTGGGCGTATGTTACTGAGAGACAGGACTAGCTGGGTTTCCTAGGCCGACTAAGAATTCCTAAGCCTAGCTGGGGAAGGTGACCGCACCCATCTTTAAACACAGGGCTTGTAACTCAGCTCACACCCGACCAATCAGGTAGCAAAGAGGGCTCACTAAAATACAAATTAGGCTAAAAGCAGGAGGTAAAGAAATAGTCAAATCATCTATCATCTGAGAGCACAGGGGGAGGAACAATAATTGGGATGTAAACCCCAGGCATTCGAGCTGGGAGTGGCAACCCCCTTTGGGGGACAGCCCCCTTTGGGTCCCCTCCCATTGTATGGGAACTCTGTTTTTACTCTATTAAATCTTGTAACTGCACACTCTTCCGGTCCATGTTTGTTACAGCTCGAGCTGAGCTTTCGCTAACCGTCCACCACTGCTGTTTGCCACCATCGCAGACCTGCCACTGACTTCCACCCCTCTGGATCTGGCCGGGTGTCTGCTGCGCTTCTGATCCAGCAAGGTGCCCACTGCCGCTCCCAGCTGGGCTAAGGCTCGCCATTGTTCCTGCACAGCTAAGTGCCTGGGTTCATCCTAATCAAGCCGAACACTAGTTGCTGGGTTCTACGGTTCTCTTCTGTGACCCACGGCTTCTAATCAAGCTGTAACACTCACCGCATGGCCCAAGGTTTCATTCCTTGGAATCTGTGAGGCCAAGAACCCCAGGTCAGAGAACAAAAGGCTTGCTGCCATCTGGGAGTGGCTGCCACCATGTTGGGAGCGGCCCACCCCCATCTTGGGAGCTCTAAGAACATAGACCCACCCATAACATTACAGTGTACTCTTTCATTTATGCCATCTACAGGCAGCTTGTGCTAATCAGCTCAATCAGACCCTCCGCCTTATTGCAAGGGCAGGGGGATTTCTGTATCCTAAGTTGTTGCCCTAGTGTACCAGAAAAAATCAGGTCACACCTGGGCTTGGAGGATAGGTGCAAGGTTTTATTGAATGGTGGAAGTTGCTCTCAGGGAGGTGGATGGGGAGACAGAAAGGGGACAGAGTGGGAATGTTGTCTTCTGGAGTTGGGCCACCCAGTATCCAGACTCTCCTCTGATTGCCCTCGACTGAATTCCACATTGTCCCACTGTTGATGGCCTGCCGGCATCTGCTGGTGTCTGCTCTTTGGCTCCTCTCAACATCTAGTCACTTGTGTGTGTATGCCTGCTAAGTTCTCTCGGGTTTATATGGGCACAGGATGGGGGGTGTGGCAGGCCAGAGTGATCTTGAAACATGTAACATTTGGGCCCAAAAACAGGAGTGCCTGTTCTCACTTAGGTCCAAGGGCACAAGCCCAAGGGTGGAGCCCTTGGCAGGGACCCCATCCTTCTCTACCCTTCCCATATCATCAAGGCCAGGATATTAATTTATTTTGTATTTATTTATTCATTAATTCATCCATTCAGCAAACATTAGATATTAAGCAGACTGGAAACAAAATTAAATGTATTATTGAGCACCACTGTATAACATGTACTGTTCTAAATATTATAGATTCGTTAGTGAGTCAAAAACAAACATGAGGGCTCTTTAAGCACTCTTTGAAGACCATCACTCACTTTCATTTATGTCCCCCCAAAATTCTTACATAGATCTATTAGAGGTAGAAAAAAGGATGTTCATGCCAGGTTATTTGTGTCTGCAGAGAGTTGGAGGAAATGCAGAGAATTACAGAGAAATACAGAGGCTTACAACATGGAGAATGGAGAGGTAAAATACAATGAATGAACATTATGACGAACCATGCAAGTGTTACAAACAGCAGATTGGCACACAGAGTAATGTAGACAGATGACAAAGGCACAGTGCTGAGTGAAAAGAATGAACTATTTAATAAAATAACTTTTATGTGATTTTTTTTTTTCACTCTGTTGCCCAGGCAGGAGTGCAGTGGCACAATCTCGGCTCACTGCAACCTCTGCCTCCTGGGTTCAAGCAATTCCCCTGTCTCAGCCTCCCAAGTAGTTGGGATTACAGGTGCGTGCCACCATGCCCGGCTAATTTTTGTATTTTTAGTAGAGACGAGGTTTTGCCATGTTGGCCAGGCTGGTCTTGAACTCCTGTGTTCAGGTGATCCACCTACCTTGGCCTCCCAGAGTGCTGGGATTACAGGCATGAGCCACTGTGGCTGGCCCTTTTATGTGAATTTAAAATATGTAAGGACAAAACACCAATATTTTCTTGAAAAGAATACTTTTTTTTTTCCACTGGGAATTAAAGTCTTTACTTAAAGGAAATCAATATGTATTAATAGGATTTTTTTTCTTTTTTTTATTATTATTATACTTTAAGTTTTAGGGTACATGTGCACAACGTGCAGGTTTGTTACATATGTGTACATGTGCCATGTTCGTGTGCTGCACCCATTAACTCATCATTTAGCATTAGGTATATCGCCTAATGCTATCCCTCCCCCCTCCCCCCACCCCACAACAGTCCCCAGTGTGTGATGTTCCCCTTCCTGTGTCCACGTGTTCTCATTGTTCAATTTCCTCCTATAAGTGAGAACATGTGGTGTTTGGTTTTTTGTCCTTGTGATAGTTTACTGAGAATGATAGTTTCCAGCTTCATCCCTGTCCCTACAAAGGACATGAACTCATCATTTTTTATGGCTGCATAGTATTCCATGGTGTACATGTGCCACATTTTCTTAATCCAGTCTATCATTGTTGGACATCTGGGTTGGTTCCAAGTCTTTGCTATTGTGAATAGTGCTGCAATAAACATACGTGTGCATGTGTCTTTATAGCAGCATGATTTATAATCCTTTGGGTATATAGAACACTATTTAAAAAATAGACAAATACATTAAAATGCTGCCTTGGTAGGAAGGACATGAAATGGAGAATGAGAAAAAGGCAATGAAATGAAGCAGTGAGTGTGTAAGTGAGCAAGTGAGACCTAAAAGAGCAGTGTTCAGTGGACCGATGATGCTAACATTTTATGTTTAACTTAATCAATGACCCAAGTTTTCTCATACCCAGGGTGAGTAGAGCTTTTTGAGCAGCTTTTTGTGTGTTACAATTTTTAGAATCTGCGGCATCTTAGATCATTTCTTCTGAGTGCATCTAATTCTGTCTCCAGTTTTCTGATATCCATATATGTTTTCCTGTAACCATATGTGGAACAATACAAGCATACCTTGGAGATACTGAGAGTTTGGTTCTAGAACACTGCAATACAGTGAATATCACAATGAATCAAATCAGGCAAATTTTTTGGGTTCCCAGTGCATATAAAAGTTATATTTACCCCATACGGTATTCAATTAAGTGTACAATGGGATTATGTATAAAAAACCAATGTACATACTTGAATTAAAAATATTTCATTGCTAAAAAAAATGCTAACAATCATCAGAGACTTAAGTGAATTGTAACCATTTTACTAGTAGAGGGTCTTGCCTCCATGTTGATGGCTGCTAACTGATTAGGGTGGTGGTAGGTGAAGGCTGGGGTGGCTGTGACAATTTTTTTAAGACAACAGTGAATTTTGCTGCATTGATTGACTCTTCATTTCACTAAAGGTTTCTCTGTAGCACATACTGCTGTTTGATAGTATTTTAGCCAAAGTAGAACTTCTTTCAACACTGGGGTCAATTGTCTCAAATTCTGCTACTGCTTTATCAATTAGTTTATGTAATATTCTAAATCCTTTCTTGTCATTTCAACAATGTTCACAGCATCTTCAACATGAGTACATTCCAACTCAAGAAGCCACTTTCCTTGCTTATGAATAAGAAGCAACTCTCTCTGTTCAAGTTTTATCATGAGAGTGAAGCATTTCAGTCACATCTTCAGGCTCTGTTTCTAATTCTAGTTTTTTTTTTTTTTTGCTATGTCCAATACATCTGCAGTCAGTTCCTCCACTGTAGTCTTGACTTCCCCAATTCATAAGGGTTGGAATCAATTTGTTGCAAACTCTCCTTAATGTTGATTTTTTTTCTTTTTTTGAGATGGGTCCTCACTCAGTTGCTCAGGCTGGAGTAGAGTTGCATGATCTTGGCTCATTGCAACCTCCACCCACTGAGCTCAAGCAATTTTTTCACCTGAGACTTCCAAGTAGCTGGGACTACAAATGTGTGCCACCACACTTGGCTAATTTTTTTTATATATTTGGTAGACACAGGGTTTCACTGTTTCTCCCAGGCTGTTCTTGAACTCTTGAGTTCAAGCAATTCACCTGCCTTGGCCTCCTAAACTGCTGGGATTACAGGCATGAGCCACCATGCCTGGCCTAATGTTGATATTTTGACCTCCACCCATGAATCACAAATATTTTTAATGCCTAGAGTGGTAAATTTTTTCAGAAGATTTTCAATGTACTTTGCCCAGATCAATTAGATGAATAATTACCTATGACAACTATAGCTTTAAGAAGTGTATTTCTGAAAAGTCAGCATTACTCCTTGATTCATGGGCTTCAGAATGGATGTTGTGTTGGCAGGCATGGAAATAACATTCATCTCCTTGTACATCTTCGTCAGAGGTCTTGGGTGATAAGACATATGTCAATGAGCAGTCATATTTGGAAAGAAATCCTTTATTCTGAGCAGTAGGTCTCAACAGTGTGCTTAAAATATTCAGTAAATCATGCTGCAAGCAGATGTGCCATCATCCAAGCTTTGTTGTTTCATTTCTAAAACACAGTCAGGGAATATGTAACATAATTCTCAAGGATCCTACCATTTTGGGAATGGTAAATGAACATTGGCCTCAACTTAAAGTCACCAGCTAAGTTCACCCCTAACAAGAGGATCAGCCTGTACTTTGAAGGTCTGAATTGGGCAATAGTTTCTCTTCTCTAGCTCTGAGAGTCCTAGGGACATATTTTTCCAATAGAAGGCTGTTTTGTCTGCATTGAAAATTTGTAATTTGGTTTAGCCAGCTTCATCAATGTTCTTAGCTAGATCATCTTGATAACTGCTGCAGCTTCTCTATTAGCACTTGCTGTGTCACCTTGCAGTTTTACATTATGGAGATAGCTTTTTTTCCTCAAACCTCATGAACTAACCTCTGTTAGCTTCCAATTTTTCTCCTGTCACTTCCTCACTTCTCTCAGCCTTCATAGAATTGAAGAGTTAGGGCCTTTCTCTGGATTATGTTTTGGCTTAAAGGAATGTTGTGGCTAGTTTGATCTATTCAGACCACTCAAACTTTCTCCACATAAAAGTAATAAGACTGTTTTGTTTTCTTGTCATTGTTTGTTCACTGGAACAGTACTTTTAATTTCCTTCAGGAATTTTCCCTTTGCATTCACCATTTGGCTTAATGTTTGGTGCAAGAGGCCTAGCTTTTGACCTATCTCAGTTCATCATGCCTTCCTCACTTAATCACTTCTAGCTCTTGATTTTAAGGGAGAAATATAAGACTCTTTCTTTCACTTAAGAGGCCATTGTGGAGTTATTAATTGGACTAATTTTAATATTGTTGTGTCTCGGGCAATAATGAGGCCTGAAGAGAGAGAGACAAGAAACTGCTGGTGGGAGGAGCAGGCAGAACACATGCAACATTTATTAATTAAGTTTGCTGTCTTTTATGGGTGTTGTTTGGGGTGTCCCAAAACAATTACAATAGTAACATCAAAAGTAACTGATAAAAGATCACCATAGCAGATGTAATAATAATTAAAAAGTTTGAAGTATTGTGAGAATTACCATAACATGACACAGAGACATAATGTGAGCACATGCTGTTAGCAAAATAATGTCAATCGCCTTACTTCACACTGAGTTGCCACAAACCTTCAATTTATGAAAAAATCCAATATCCATGAAGCACAATAAAATGAGTTATGCCTAGGCTGGGTGTGGTGGCTCATGCCTGTAATCCCAGCACTCTGGGATTGATTATCTGCCGAAGAAGGCAGATAACATGAGGTCAGGATTTTGAGACCAGCCTAGCCAACATGGTGAAACCCCGTTTCTACTAAAAATACAAAAATTAGCAGGGCATGATGGCATGCCCCTGTAATCCCAGCTACTCAGGAGGCTGAGGCAAGAGAATCACTTGAACTTGGGAGGTAAATGTTGCAGTGAGCCATGACCACACCACTGTACTCCAGCTTGGGTGACAGAAAGACTCCATCTCAAAAAAAAAAAAAAAAAGTTATGCCTATATATGTGTGTTTCTGTGTGTATGAGTTTGTACACATATACATTTCTCTATTGTCATTTATTCAGCTCTTTTGATTAGAAATCCCATGGAGAAAAGGAGGAAATTACCAGGGGGAAAGAATTCACCTTTGATTTCTTTTTTTTTTTCTATGAACAATGATGATACCTATTATTTATTCACTATTTGCTATGTGACAATGTGCTAAACAATTTTACACCCACCACTGCATTAAAGTCTTCAAACTTTTCCACACAAAGCTACCATTGTACCAATTTTATGGATGGAAAGACTAAAAGCAAGATTAAGACTGAGTTTATGTAACTTAACATTTACTATAACATTGGTCAGTGGGGATTCTGATCCTGGTTGTACATAAAAATCATTTGGGAAACTTGAAAAAAGGCCATGTCAGCACCTCAAGATACTTTAATTTAAATAACCTACTTATTGCACATACTGGCATTTTTTTTTCTTCATGGGTTTTTTTTTTCTTTAAATTCTGGGGTACATGTGCAGAACGTGCAGTTTTGTTACATAGGTATACACGTGCCATGGTGGTCGTGCCATGGTGGTTTGCTGCACCCATCAACCCATCACTTACATTAGGTATTTCTCCTAATATTATCCCTCCCCTAGCCCCCCACCACCCGACAGACCCCAGTGTGTGATGTCCCCCTCCCTATGTCCATGTGTTCTCATTGTTCCACTGCTCAAGGAAATAAGAGAGGACACAAACAAATGGAAAAACATTCCATGCTCATGGATAGGAAGAATCAATGTCGTGAAAATGGTCACACCATCCAAAGTAGATTATAGATTCAATGCTAACCCCATCAACTTAACCACTGACTTTCTTCACAGAATTGGGAAAAACTACTTTAAACTTCATATGGAACCAAAAAAGAGCCTTCATAGCCAAGACAATCCTGGGCAAGAAGAACAAAGCTGGAGGCATCACACTACCTGACTTCAAACTATACTACAAGGCTACAGTAACCAAAACAGCATGGTACTGGTACCAAAACAGATAAATAGACCAATGGAACAGAATAGAGCCCTCAGAAATAACACCACACATCTACAACCATCTGATCTTTGACAAATCTGACACAAACAAGCAACGGGGAAAAGATTCCCTACTTAATAAATGGTGTTGGGAAAACTGGCTAGCCATATGCAGAAAACTGAAATTGGACCCCTTCCTTACATCTTATACAAAAATTAACTCAAGATGGATTAAAGAGTTAAATGTAAGACCTAGGACCATAAAATTCCTAGAAGAAAACCTTGGCAGTACCATTCAGGACATAGGCATGGGCAAAGACTTCATGTCTAAAACACCAAAAGCAATGGCAACGAAAGCCAAAATTGACAAATGGGATCTAATTAAACTAAAGAGCTTCTGCACAGAAAAATAAACTATTATCAGAGTGAACAGGCAACCTACAGAATGGGAGAAAATTTTTGCAACCTACCCATCTGACAAAGGGCTAATATCCAGAATCTACAAAGAACTTAAAGAAATTTACAAGAAAAAAACAATCCCATCAAAAAGTGGGCAAAGGATATGAGCAGACTCTTCTCAAAAGAAGACATTTATGCAGCCAACAGACATATGTAGAAATGCTCATCATCACTGGTTATTAGAGAAATGAAAATCAAAGCCACGATGAAATACCGTCTCATGCCAGTTAGAATGGTGATCATTAAAAAGTCAGGAAACAACAGGTGCTGGAGAGGATGTGGAGAAATAGGGACACTTTTACACTGTTGGTGGGAATGTAAATTAGTTCAACTATTGTGGAAGACAGTGTGGTGATTCTTCAAGAATCTAGAACTAGAAATACCATTTGACCCAGCAATTCCATTACTGGGTATGTGCCCAAAGGATTATAAGTCACCTTTGATTTCTAGCTGTTAGCAAAATAATGCCAGTCACCTTGCTTCACACTGAGTTGCCACGAATCAGGAAGGAATCTAGTTTTTGTGAGTCCAGTTGTTTGTGTAAAGTGAGGGATTCTTGTTATGAAAATAAAATTATAAACACATAATTATGATAAATTATAAATTTTTTATAGCTAACAAACACCACAACTATAAAAAAAATCCAGACAATTAACATTTTTAATTAACTAATGTCCTGAAAAACCTTTTTAATACATATTTATCTAAATTTTAAGGCTGTAAAATTTTTGTTATCATTTTTCTCATGTGCAATTATGTTTAATACTTTCTGTAGAATAACAATGTTATTCTGAATTTCCTCTGGCATTGTTAATCTAGGTTTGTTTCTTGTTGACAGAGTAGAAGAATTTTTTTCAGTTTCAAGACTCAGTTTTTGGTAGTATTCATCTGTAATTTTCTTTTTGGTTCTACTCAAATGCATTTCTGGCTCAGCAACAAGCCTACAAAGAACTCCAGTCATTTGCTCTCCCTATGTCCAGCAGAGCACAGAGAGATCTTTGCTTGCCTCAGCACCACCTGCCACTCTCATACTGTTCCACCATCACGATCCTGGGAATCTGAGGGACCAATTTGCCATAAGCTAGATGGTAGTGGCCCCATGATGATGCACAGCAGCATGTTATTGTTTTGTTGAAATCTAAGGTAGGGTTGGGATGATTGTTGAGGTACAATGGGGGCAGGCTGCTGATGGAACCAGACATAGATAGAAGTAGTAATGGAAGCCTGTCAGCCCACCTACAGTATCAGCACTGCCACCAGGAGCAGGTCTCCTGTTTTTCTGTTTATTTCTACTGCCTTGGAGAATAACACATGGAGAAATGGAAGATGCATATCTAAGTTGTAGGTTCTGAAACTTATGCTTCATCTGCTACATGGTAGATCTGCCTCTGTATAAACCTTTTTTGGATGGTTCTTTTTCAGGCTTTGTTTCTTTTGCCTTGAAGTCTTTCCTCCCTTTGAGGCACATTCCTGCTTATAGTTCTATACACAGCTAAACTGTTACATCATCTCTGGACACTCCTGCCAGAGTTAAGTGTAACATCCTGCAGTATTTTACTCATTTTTTAATCAAAACATTCACCATGGCATATTGTAATTTGTGTCATTGTATGTATCTCTCTTACTATACCGAGATGTTATTAAGGTTGGGAACCATCTCTATTAATTTTATATCTTCTGCCTCTACTACAAGTTTTGTCACATAGTAAGATTTTAACAAATAATCATTAAATGAATAATTAAAAGTTTTACCTCTAAGCACCACCACCTCTAAAGCATTTAACTCCTTTTCAAAGAATTATTCCAGTGTTTTGTAGTATCAAATTCTTAACAAACTGTACAGCAGAAATTAGTGTGTATTTTTTATTGTATTCACTAGATTATTAGCACATCATAGAAAAAAATCTAGTGCTTGATTTTTGTTCTCAGAATCTAACACAGCACCTGACATGGTTGGATAAAGGAATGATTTACTTTGTTAAGATAGAAAAAGCTAACATTTATTGAGTATGCATTGGGGACTAGGCACTGTTTTGGGTGCTTTACATGAAATATTGCACTTAATTCTTACAGTAACCTTGTAAGCAGGGATGTTATCCTCCCTTTCAAAATAAAAATACTGGGGCTCTCTAAAGCTATATGCACCAATCCTGTTGTCAGCAAGTAGAAAAAACAGAATACAACCACTAGCCAGCTGAATCCAGAAACCCTGATTATAATCAATTCACTACACTGCCTTTCAAGAAATCAGTATTCAGTGGTTTGGGTCACTACGTGACTCACTTTTACTGCTGCCAGTGATGGCTACATATGCCTTATAACTTTATGTAAGTCACATCCAATAAAATATCTGTCAACTGGAAAGCTCAGAGCATCTAGTTAATTGAATTTTTAAATTAAAATTTAGTAACCATTACCTTGCCTTAATAAGTAGAGAAAACATAACATAATTGAATGCTTATTTTCAAATTTATAATCACTTAAGTTCTCAAGGACAGAATTTTGACTCTTAGTACTTTCAGGTATGCCTCTTTTTATTGTACTTCATTATATTGTGCTTTGCAGATATTTTTTATAAATTGAAGATTGTGGCAACTCATCAAGGAACAAGTATATTGGCACCATTTTTCCAATGGCATGTGCTCACTTTGTGTCTCTGTGTTATATTTTGGTAACTCTCACAATATTTCAAACTTTGTAATATTTGGTTATTAAAAATTAACTTATGATCTGTGATTAGTGATCTTTGATGTTGTTATTGTAATGGTTTGGGACACCCTGGACTGTACCCATAAAAGATGGCAAACTTAATCAACAAAGGTAGTGTGTGTTCTGACTGCTCTGATGACTGTTCTTCATCTCGTTCCTTCTCCTCAGGCCTCCTTATTCTCTGAGAAACAACAGTATTGAAATTGGGCCAATTAATAATGTTACAATGGTCTCTAAGTGTTTAAGTGAAAGGAAGTTTCCCACATGTCTCACATTTAATCAAAAATCAGAAATGATTATACTTAGTGTGAAAGACATGTCGAAAGACCACATAGGCCAAAGGCTCGGTCTCTTGTGTCAAACAACCAAGTTATGAATGCAAAGGGAAAGTTCTTGAAGGAAATTAAAAGTGATAATTCAGTGAACACATAAATGATAAGAAAGCAAAATAGCCTTATTGCCAATATGGAGGAAGTTTGAGTGTATAAATAGAAAATCACACCAGCCACAACATTCCCTTAAGCCAAAGCCTAATTCAGAGACACGTGCTCTTTAATTCTATGAAGGCTGAGAGAGGTGAGGATGTGACAAGAAACTCTGGAAGCTAGCAAAAGTTGGTTCATGAGATTTAAGGAAATAAGCCATCTTCATAATGTAAAAGTGCAAGGTGAAGCAGCAAGTACTGATGGAGAAGCTGCAGCAACTTATCAAGAAGATCTAGCCAAGAACATTGATAAAACTGGCTAAACTAAACAATGGATTTTCAATGCAGACAAAAGAGCCTTCTATTGGAAGAAGATGCCACTGAGCACTTGCGTAGTTAGAGAAGAGAAATCATTGCCTGGCTTCAAAGCTTTAAAGTACAGGCTGACCCCTCTTGCTAGGGGTGAATTCAACTGGTGACTTTAAGTTGAATCCAATGCTCATTTCATTTACCATTCTCAAAATCCTAGGGTCCTTAATAATTATGTTAAATCTTCTCCACCTGTGCTGTATACATAGAAAAACAAAGTTTGGATGACAGCACATCTCTTTGATGCATGGTTTACTGAATATTTTAAGCCCACTGTTGAGACCTACTGCTCAGAAATAAAGGATTCCTTTCCAAATATTACTGCTCACTGACAATGACACTGATCACCCAAGAGCTCTGATAAAGATGTACAGGACGTGATGTCATTTTCATGCCTGCTAACATAACATCCATTCTGCAGGCCATAGATCAGGAGTAATTTTGATTTTCAAGTTTTATGATTTCAGAAATATATTTCTTAAAGCTATAGCTGTCATAGGTAGTGACTCTAATTCATCTGGGTAAAGTAGATATAAAATCTTCTGGAAAAAATTCACCATTCTCAATGCCATTAAAAACATTTGTGATTCATGGGAGAAGGTCAAAATATCAACATTAACAGGAGTTTGGAAGAAGTTGACTGTAAACCTCATAAATGACTTTGAAGAGTTAAATACTTCAGTAGAGGAAGTACCTGTAAATGTGGTATAAATAGCAAGAGACCTGTAATGAGAAGTGGAGCCTGAAGATGTAAGTGAATTGCTTCAATTGAATGATAAAATTTGAATGGATCAGGAATTATTTTTTATGGATGATCAAAGAAAATAGTTTTTTGAGATAGAATCCACTCTTGGTGAAAATGATATGAACATTGTCAGAATGACAACAAAGTATTTGGAGTAATACATAAACCTAATTAATAAAACAGCAGCAGGGTTTGAGAAGATGAACTCCAATTTTGAAAGAAATTATACTGTGGCTAAAATGTTGTCAAACAGCATAACATGCTACAGAGAAAACTTTTATGAAAGGAAGAGTCAATAGTTGTAGAAAAATTTTTGTTATTTAATTTTAAGAAATTATGACAGCCACCTCAACCTTCAGTAGCCACCACCCTGATCAGTCCAGCAAACATCAACGATGAGGTAAGACCCAGCATCAGCTAAAGATTACAGCTTGCTGAAGGCTCTGATGATTGTTAGCATTTTTTTTTTGCAATAAAGTGGTTTTAAATTAAGGCATGTATATTGTTGTTTAGACATAGTGCTCTTGCACACTCAATGGACAATGGCATAGTGTAAACATAACTTTTACATGCCCTGGGAAACTAAAAACTACACTGGACTCATTTTATTGCAATATTTGCTTTATTGTGGTGGTTTCGAACCACACTTGCATATCGCTGAGCTATGCCAGTGTTTTTAAAGAAGATAATTTTGGAATCAGTAGATTAGATAAATAGAAGTAAAAGGGAATATTCAGAGAAGTAGTTTCCATATATCAGGGAAAAAAGGTAAAGATCTGGACAGAGACAATTACAGAAAGGATGAGAAAAAGAGTAAGAATTTACAGGCTTTCCTAAGGGACATTTGAATGTAGTAGATGACTAGTTTCTTTCTGGAACTATAAGATGAGGAGGGTTAACGTTTTCTTTATACTTGGGGAGTTGATAACTTGTGGCGTTGTGGAGACAGAATGATCACCCAAAAGAATGGATTTTATGAGAAAAATCGTGAGCTCAGTAGGTAGAAAGAAATATGGATTTAGAGACTTGGTGAGATATCAGGAGTGTAGATAAAGATGTAGATGTTATCAACATATGGATGGTAGTTGCAGCATTGCAAAAGGAGAAGATATATAAGAATAGTAAAGAACAAAGAGGGAAAATTCTAAAAAAAAAAAAAAAGAAGAAGAAGAGAACAATTAAGGAATTCAGGGGGGAAATAAATAAAGCCAATGAATAAGTAAAGAAAAGTTGCCATAGAAGTTGAAACCGGAAATATTGTGTCACTTGAAGACTAAGGGGGGAGAGAGTTTCAAGTAGTGGATGGTTAATTTGAAAGATTTTAAACAAGGATCGAATATAATCAATTTTGCTTTTAGAAACTGAACTAAATGAAAAAAAAAAATAAGAGAGAAAAGGAGCTGAATGCTATCATATGCTGAGAGAAAGGAATTGACCTCCACCAAGCTATAGAATTGAGGATATGAAGAAAAAAGAGGCAGAGAAGAGGTCACTTGGCTGGAGACTGATGGTAGCTAGATATAAAGACCAGAGAAGACAAGAGTCAAAGCTGATTTTTTGTTTCTGCCTTGGTGAATGGTTTTCTGTTAACTGAGATGGGGAATGGCAGAGAAGCTGGTTTGGGGAAATTTGGGAAGAGATAATGAGGTTTCATTCAAATTCATTGAATGTGACATACATGTCTTAAGACACTCAGGTGGCAACCTCCTGACAAAGACTCAGGAGGGAGTTTTGAGCTGGAGTTATAATTGAGAGTGGGAAGAAGACAGGTTCTGGTAAACCGTGAGAGAGACTAGAGATTGCTTATTAAGAGCACATGAATGCTTAAGATAGAAAACTGACAGCTGTGTGAAAGAAGCGGAGCCAATGGGTAACCTTGAATAAACATTTTTCTAAATACCTTCATAAAAGGCAACCGGCAGGGTCACAGTGAAGCCATTTGACTTGGAATGTGTGGTGCTTATTAGTAACATATAAACTGAGGTAAGGAGAAGAAAGAATGTGGGCTGAAGAATGTTCCAAAGTTGGATTCAAATCCTGGACGTTTTCGTTGCGTGTTGTGGAACTTAGGGAAATTTACTTAATCTTGTTGACTTACAGTTTCTTTATGTGTAAGGTTATGATAAGAGGTTCTAGTAAGGCACAGATCTGCACAATGTAGGTGCTCAGTAAGGCTAACTTCCTCCATCTCTCACTTTCATTATAATACTTCTCTTGCTTTCTTTTTTTCTCTTTCTTCCCTGTTGCGTTTTCAATCATTTGCAATGAACACTGCTTTAGCTTATAATCTCAAATTGAAACACACTTTTTCTGTAGTTAAGGAATTATATCTTAGTCAGGATATGCAACCATAAATTGAAATAACTCTTTGGATACTCAGGTTAGCAGCACTCATTTGAGGACATCAATTGAATAGGCTCTGACACTAAGATGGGTCACCTAAAACACAAGGGAATGAGAGAGAGAGAAGGAGAGGAGAAAGGGAGAGAAAAATATTATGACAGGCTAATATGGTTTGGCTGTGTCCCCACCCAAATCTCATCTTGAATTCCCACATGTTATGGAAGGCACCCGGTGGGAGGTGATTGAATCACGGGGACAAGTCTTTCCTATGTGGTTCTTGTGATAGTGAATAAGTCTCATGAGACCTGATGGTTTTAGGAAGAGGAGTTCCCCTGCACAAGTTCTTTCTTTTGCCTGCCACCATCCACGTAAGATATGACTTACTCTTCCTTGCCTTCCACCATGATTGTGAGGCTTCCCCAGCCACATGAAACTGTAAATCCAATTAAACTTCTTTCTTTTGCAAATTGCCCAGTCTCAGGTATATTTTTATCAGCAGCATGAAAACAGACTAATACACAAGCTAAATAAGTTCTGTTTTGTTATTTCCAAATAAGGACAATTTTAAAATGCTCTGAATACTATGTCCAGGGACATATTATAGAATCATTGAAAGAGCTAGTAAGGATCTTAGAGATTATGGAATCTGATATTTCTCATTTTGCTTTCTTTTGCAGCAGAACCTTCTTCTGGCAGATAAAATCTTATGCAAATTGTTAACAGAATTTCTCACATTGATGCAGGGATGGAAGCCACTGAGCCTTACTTTCTCAGCCTCCTTCAGCCCTCTACTTTGGATGGTCACTGAGGTACCATAGTGAAACCCTAGGGCTCTGAAGCATGAAATATGAAGTATATAATCATGCTTTTAGTCCAACTGCCTTAAGGAAGGAAACTGAGTCATATGAAGGTAAGTAGCTTGCACTAGATCCTGGCAGAGCAGTCTTCACTTCTCCCCCAGGGCTTTTGTTGGAGTGGCCTTTTAAAGCCTGCATTTTGAGCAAATCACCACCTTACCACTTTATTTTTGCAACCAGTGCTCCATAAAAATAAGAAAATATTCATAATGGAACTGCAGCCCCTCCATCTACAGGAAGAGTCCCAGGAGGATGACAATCATATGGGAAAAATACATAAAGTTTTCATTCAGGGGACTAACTAACCACCTGACAAGTTCAATTAAGTAGGAGTGGTAGTTGGCCAGGGAGGTGGGCCTGAATGAGTAGAGTCCTTGAGGGCAAGCAAGAAGTAGAAGTCTCTCACGTGAAGATGTAGCACAGAATCCAACTGGGACTAAACTGCATGTCTGGAAACCAGGACTTAATGGGCACACATTCATCTCTGGTACTTAGACAAGGAGACCGCTGTCGTTGGGCTTTCCAAAAGCCATCTGTGTGTGTGTGTGTGTGTGTGTGTGTGTGTGTGTGTCAAGGGAATAAGAGGTCTGAGCTATGCATAGTCAGGAGGCACCAAAGAGACATCGGGGACTTTGAGGATGTTTGAGGATGAGGTTTGCTGGTTTTAGGAGGAAGGAAATGATGTAACAACCAATCTTTTCTGGGTAAAATCTCAGATTTTATCCCAGGGGAATATTCAACTGATTTAAAATAATTTTCTGAGCATCTACTATGTCCAAAAAGTTGTATGGTGAGCTTCGGATGATCAAAATAAGTTATTTTCTTTAAGAATTAGATACAGTGAGAGAAGTAAGCATGCAAGTAAAAACTGAAATAGTGGCTTATTCATTTGTTCTTGATTGTCTCATATGGTGCTTAGCTCAGTGTATTTACTTATCGAATGCATTTATAGCCCATCTACATCTGAAAAAGATTTGAATCTGTCACAAAACACTTTTTTAAAGTATATTAATAGAAAGAAAAATCAGGAGCAGAACAGAAAGAGTAATATAATTTTGGGCTGCAAAAGAGGATTGCATTAAACTGGTTTCAGGTCATGAGTCTACCACTTATTACCTGTGTGAACACTTGGAAGTTATATAAACATTCTCTCCTTCAGTCTCTTCAGCTATAAAGTTCAGTCTTTTCAGCTTATGGATTGTTGTGAGGATTAAATGACAACACATCTAAAGTTGTGATCAATAAAGTTTAATTATTTTGCTTTGCTTTCTGGGAAATTTCTTCTATATTTCCTTCCTCCTGTTTTATGAAGTTCTAAATTGCTATTGAATCTTGATGCTTCTACTTAACTTCCAAGGACTATTTTGGGTATTAAAAGTGTTCCTTTTTTGTGTGTAATGTACTTCATTAATATCATTATAGTTTTTCTGAATATAGTAAGGGTCTTTCATTCATAATTCATTTTAGTTTTCTTCTATCTGCATAGACTGATTTTTCCAAGATTTTACAATCAATTTTTTGGTGGTTATTATCAATGAAATTATAGCATGGACTTTTAAACACATTTGACTGTACAGTAAAAAGTATTTTTTATTTCTGTACCCACTACACATCTCACTCATATGCACACACACATGAAAAGACAGGGCAGGAGAGAGAGAAATACACATTTGCACATCATTGGGGATTAGAACTTCATGTAACAGTATTTCCCTTACTATATGAACTATTAGACATCTGATCATCCATGACTAAAAATACTAATTGAAGGCTCTAAATGTGCTGATAGGCATTATTGACTGTGAGTTTCACTAAATTGACCTGGCTGGGTCATGCAGTTGATGATACATCAATGTTAATATTGTTAAGACTTTTCTCTTAGGCTCAGCACATTCTCAGGGAGGTTGCTACTAATTTCCTGCCTAGGTGGTCAAGGACTGGTTGCCAGAAGTTTGGAAGCACAGTGGGGAAAAATGCTTAGGATTTCAGCATCCAAATGCACTTCCTTTATTCAATGCAATGTATCAAGTCTCAATTCTATTTGGTGAGCCACATCACAAAGACTGTTTTTACATTTTCAGAAAATAAATCTTCTGATTCTTGCCAGAGGAGGGAAGAAGTAGTTACCTGATTGTGTGGATTGTATGGAGTACTGTCTGATCTTTTTTAATTTTTGAGACAGAATCTCACTCTGTTGTCCAGGCTGAAGTGCAGTGGAGCAATCTTGGCTCACTGCGACCTACTTCCTGGGCTCAAGCGATCCTCCCACTTTAGCCTGCTGAATAGCTGGGACTACAGGCATGTGCCTCCATGCCTAGTTAATTTTTGTGTTTTTTATAGAGATGGAGTTTTGTCATGTTGCCCAGGCTGGTCTGAAACTTCTAGGCTTAAGCAATCCACCCACCTCAGCCCCACAAAGTGCTGGGATTACAGGCATGAGCTACTGTGTGTGGACGTAATCTGATTTTTGTAGTTGATTCCTACCCAGATATTCAACTAATCTTTGTAATTTTAGCCCTATTCATTCCCTCTTTCAGAGTACTGATGTTACCAATTCCTGAACCTACTGGGAATTCCGCAGCCTCAAATTGATTTGGTTTTTAACTTTCACCCCATCAGCCTATGGTTTAGTATTTTCAAATCTCCCAAATATTGACCTCTCATCCATTTGTTTTTTAGACTTTATGAGTTTGCTTCTGATGTCCTCTCTGTCTGTCTCCCTATCCTCTGTGATTATGCCTAAAAACTTCTTTACTATCAGTTTAATGGAGTTTTGGAAGGGGTTGAAAGTAAATATGTACATTCAGTGCACATCTTTAACTGAAAATCCTTTTCCATCTATATGCTTAAGTAGCTGTGTGTCTTTGAGCAAGAATACGACAATAGTAAGATCTTATAAAATGATAAGATACTTTCCTTGGGTATGAAAAGTACCTTGCATAGTTTCTGCAACATTAAAAGCAGAAGTGACATTCAAAATATTTAACAAACATTACAGCATGAGCACTGGCCACCTAGATTCATCATGATTTTCGTTTCATTTCAAGACTATTAGAGTCTCAGGAGAAAGAAGCCTATTTCATGTTTCTTATTTTTTCTCCTTTTCCATGGCCTATTATTAGGAGCCAATCATTGTTTCTACTAATCTTGCAGATATAGGCAGTGGCTTTTCATTACACTTACTGATAATTCTTATAGATTTGTACTTTAAAAAACTATTACTCTAATTTAATTTGGGCTTTATATCACTGTGGATATGCCTTTTTGAAAATGTCATTCTCTTATCCTGCTACCTGGTTAGGATGGGATAAGTCATGTAGAAAAAAAGCAAGGGGACTGGGTGTGGTGGCACATGCCTGTAATTCCAGCACTTTTGGAGGCTGAGGCAGGTGGATCACCCAAGGTCAGGAGTTCGAGACCAGCCTGACCAACAAGGTGAAACCCTATTGTTGGGAATAGGCCCCCAAAATCTGGTCATAAACTGGCCCCAAAATGGGTCAGAAACAAAATTTCTGCAGCACTGTGACATGTTCGTGGTGGCCATGACACCCACACTGGAAGGTTGTGGGTTTACCGGAATGAGGGCAAGGAACACCTGTCCCACCCAGGGCAGAAAACCACTTAAAGGCGTTCTTAAACCGGAAACAATAGCATCAGTGATGTGTGCCTTAAGGACATTCTCCTGCTGCAGGTAACTAGCCAGAGCCCATCCCTTTACTTTGGCCCATCCCTTTGTTTCCTGTAAGGAATACTTTTAGTTAATCTATAATCTATAGAAACAATGCTTATCACTGGCTTGCTATCAATAAATATGTGGGTAAATCTCCGTTCAAGGCTCTCAGCTCTGAAGGCTGAGAGACCCCTGATTTCCCTGATTTCTTCTAGAGCCGCTGGGTTAGGGTCTCCCCGACTCGGCACCCTATCTCTACTAAAAATACAAAAAATTAGCCAGGCTTGGTTGCAGGCACCTGTAGTCCCAGTTACTCAGGAGGCTGAGATAGGAGAAATGCTTGAACTGGGAGAAAGAGGTTGCAATGAGCCGAGATTGCACCTCTGCACTCCAGCCTGGGCAACAGAGTGAGACTCTGTATCAAATAAATAAATAAATAAATAAATAAATAAAGCAAAGGGAACATTCATTTTGGGATCACTGAGCTATTGTCTCCCCAGCCAGAGCCTTGAGAGTGAGAATCTCCACTGGTGGAGTACATGGCGGTTACTCTTTCTCCAAATGGAGTGAAGAAGTGGATGAATTTGAGGACAAGGAATAAATGTTAGAATTTGGTAGGCACTTCACTACTTCTCCAAAGTGTAAGCTCTGAAAGAGTGTTAAGGAGAAATAAGAAAAGGAAAAACATCTTATACAATGTAATTTACACAACAGCATTGGGTTTTTCCTCACATTTTCTGGCTAGAACAGAATGCTATATCCCCTTCAAGAGGTATTTTCTCTCTGGCCTAGTTACATGTTTCTTTTTCTTCACTACATTAACAGTTGTACAAGTACCTTATGCAATTTCAGTGAATTGTTGCTCAGATCAATCAATAAAGTTCCAGTACTGACAATTTCTCAAAGTACATACCCCTTAAAAGCCACCTTGTGAACAATTCTGTATAAGCCTCGTTTAAGGCTCCCTTGGAATTTAAGTACTCTGTAGGAACGATGATGCCTAATCGATTTTCCACAGCAAATTGACCCCCTCAGACCTTGGGCAAGCATTGGAGCTTGCCATAATAAACTGAAATGGGAGCCTTTAGGATAAATGGTTGTGGGGTTTGGGAGAGAAGATTCAGAGGTGCCGACCTGCATTGGAGAATGCTGACTCATTCATCCTCCCAAATAGCCAGTTAGCATAGAAGCTCTCATAGTGGTAAAAGAGATCACCAAAATGCCTGTATTCCTACTTTTGCTGAAAACTACAGGCCCTTTAATTCACATTTTCTTGATATTTTGCCCTTAAGATGGAGAATACAACTAGGTATGCTTATCATATTTTTAAATAAAATGTAAGATTTTTTTTTTCCCATTACAAGAGGAACATACTCATCTAAAAAATTGTAATATACAGAAAGGCCAAAAGAAGCAGGGAACATTCTGCCATATTCTTAACATAGAGAAATAATTATTGTTTCCGTATATTTTGGGGAGTCCTTTTTCTCCCTAGAAGTAAATTTTTGAATATATGAAAAAATACAGTTTTAAGCCTATTGTTCCTAGAATTTAATTGCTTGCTTTCCTCCAGCGTAAGAAGCAGCTAATGAAAATTCATTATAAACATTGTATTTAATTACAGCCCAATATTTTATTGAATAGTTTGATTTAATTATCTTTTACTATGGGATATTCAAGTTATTTCCAGTTATTTCAAATTTAGAATCTGACAAATATAGTATTTCAAAGTAGTGGGCAAATGAAGATAATGTTCTGAACACCATCACCCCAAAATAAGCGCAAATTAGATTACCCTTCTTAACTTTTTTCTAAATAAATTCCAGATGGATTGATCATTTAATATTTAAAATGGTATCTAAAAGGGCTAGCAGAATATAAGGGTGAATTATTATATAATCTTGGTATAGAAGGGAATTTCTGAGAAACAAAGCAGAAGTCACAAAGAAAATATTTAGTATATTTAAATGCACAGAATTTAAAAGCTGCTTTTAATTATGGATACATACATACATAATGTTGAAGGAAATGTGACAAACCAAACTATCTAAAAAGCTCTTAGAAATCAATAATTAAAAATACAAAAAAAGACAAAAATGGTCTAAGCTTGATGCATAGATGATACACTACAGAAAAGATGACAAACATTTAAAATGTTCATATAGTAACAAAAGACATGTACTTAAAATATGTTGTTTTATCTAAACACTAGTAACATCTTATGCTGTCAGAACTGTGGGGAAATAGGTATTTCCAAGGACTTATAGGAGTTGATATAACTTCCCTATAAGATACTTTAACAGTATATATATCAAAGACCCTAAATATTGGGTACTTTAAAGAAATTGGGCCAGGCATAGTGACTCACAGCTATAATCCTAGCACTCTGAGAGCCTAAGATGAAAGGGTTGCTTGAGGCCAGGAGTTGGAAACCAGTCTGGTCAGCATAGCGAACTCTGTCTCCACAAAAGAAAAATTTCAAAATTAACTGGGTCTGGTGGTGCACTTATGCAGTCCTAGCTACTCAGGAGGCTGAAGCAGGAGGATTGCTTGACCCTAGGAGGTCGAGGCTGCAGTGAGCCATGATCGTGCCACTGCACTCCAGCCTGGTGACAGAGCAAGACCCTGTCTCAAAAAAATTGAGATAAAAATAAAAAAAGAAAGAAAAAAGTAATTGAATTCCTTGTATTTATTCTAAGCATGGAATTAAAGAAGTATCCATAGGTATGTACAGATAGATATTCATCTCCGTGTTGTATATAAACCATGAACAGTGGAAAGCAACCTAAATGTCTAGCAATACTAGATTGTTAGAAAACATATTGGCATGGTCTCATAATAGAAAGCCATGTGGTTCCTAAGTAAAACGATGTACATTTATGTATTATGGTATTACAGAATTGAGGAGAATTATTATTTGTAAATGGGAAAAAACATTATTAAAGAAAATGTTATTTTATGGTTATCTATTTTTTGCATATATTTATGTTTCTGATCACTTGGAAAACAACTGGAAGAATCAGCCAGAAAACGTTAACAATGATTATTTCTGGGGAATGAGATTTTGGCTGATGTAACTTTACATACCTCCCCCAATCTATATTTTCTATTTTTTGTTTTATTAGAATCATGTATTTCTTAGTCTGTACTTGTTTAAGTAATGAAAATATGTAGTAATATTTCAACAAATACTGAAATCCATATGTTCTTAAGTATAATTATATTTATTATTTTTTACCTTAGGACACATAATTAGAATTGGGAAGTTCAGTTCAAAAGGTGGGAACATTTTTGAAATTCTTGACATATGTTGCAAATTGTCCTGTGTCAGCATAGCAACTCCAGAAACAGCAACACAAAAGTGCCCATTTTTACCATACTCTTGTCATCACTGGTGAAGTGATTATTAGTAAGAGTACATTTTCACATTTTAAAATATTTGTTAACCAGTAGAATTTTCACTGTTGAAAATTATTTCTTGGAAGGCATATTTGAAAAAACCATATAAAGAGAGCTTATATTGTAGACAGTAGGTTTTTAGGTCATCTTAAAAGGCCACATTAATTCCTTGGCCTATGGGGTAATAGTTATTCTAGGAGGGAAAGCAAATTGGAAGGCTCAGGAACTCCCTCACTCCAAGAAAGATAATTAAAACAAAACAACAACCACCTCATCCTAAGGAAGAGTTCTTGAGTGCAGTGGAGTAATCTCGGCTCACTGCAACCCCCGCCTCCCGGGTTCAAGCGATTCTCCTGCCTCAGCCTCCCAAGTAGCTGGGATTATAGGCGCCCACCACCACACCCAGCTAATTTTTTGTATTTTTGGTAGAGACGGGGTTTCACTATGTTGGCCAGGCTGGTCTCAAACTCCTGACCTCGTGATCCACACTCCTTGGCCTCCCAAAGTGCTGGGATTACAGGCATGAGCCACCGCACCCGGCCGGGGATGATCCTGTTAATCCACCATTTAACACACCATGATTGCCCTGGAAAAGCAGACAGGTCTTGGAGGGTGACAGTGGACTCTCATAAACTTGAACAAGTACTTGTTCCGATTGCAGCTGTTGTGCCAGATGTGGTATCTTTGCTAGAGCAGGTTAATGCTGCCTCGGGACATTAAATGTGTCCACTGATCCTGCGAATACATTCTTTTCCATTTCTATCAGGAGGAAGGAACAGAAGCAATTTTCATTCACATGGGATGGAGAATATTTTACATTTATGATTTTGCCCCAGGGCTATGCTAACTCACTGGGCTTGTCATAATATAATCCAAAGGGATCTGGATTGTCTGAACATTCCACAGAATATCAATGTAGTTCAATGAATCAGAGGCATCATGTTTATGGGATCAAATAAGAAAGAAGTGGAAAGTACCTTAGAGGTACTTCAGAGAGTGGAAGAGAAATCTTAGGAAGCGTCCTGCCAAATTAATGACAGTTTTAGAGGTTCAGGATTTGAGGGTATGCCACTAAATCCCCTCACATTAAAGAACAAATTATTTCATTTTGAAATTTTCACAACTAAGAGGGAATCACAACATTGGGTAGACATTTCTGGGTTCTAGAAGCACATATTCCACACGAGAATATGGCTCTATTAATGAGCTCAGAGCAATAAAGCCCTCAGCACTTGATACAGGCTACAATGTAGGCAGCCCTGACATTGGGCAGTATGTCTGGATAGTTCATATAGCATTATAGATATCTATGATGAGAAAAAATGCTATGTGGAATTTATAGCAAGCTGTGGTTTAAAAAGCTACAATACAGACCTTGAGTGTTCTAAATAAAAAAGTCATGTCATCTGCTGCAATGGATTACAAACCATTTGATAGACAACTCGTAACATGCTACTGCACCCTGATAAAGACAGAGCTTGCCATCATGAGCCATTAAGCACCATTTGAACAGAACAGCTCATAAGAAGCTGGATTCTGTCAGGCCCACAAGTAAGTCATGTATCTGGGCAGATACAGCCGGAATAAGGTCACTGTGAGGAGCACCACACAAGACCTCAGGAGTCATATGGGAATGGAGGACTGAGACTGACCAGAACTGGCCAGCCTACTGATTAAGAATGAACACTTTTGCCTACCAACAAAAAAAGTCCAGGACCAGACTGATTCACGGCCGAATCCTACCAGAGGTACAAAGAGGAGCTGGTACCATTCCTTCTGAAACTATTCCAATCAATAGAAAAAGAGGCAATCCTCCCTAACTCATTTTATGAGGCCAGCATCATCCTGATACCAAAGCCTGGTAGAGACACGACAAAAAAAGAGAATTTTAGACCAATAACCATGATGAATATCAATGCAAAAATCCTCAATAAAATACTGGCAAACCAAATCTAGCAGCACATCAAAAAGCTTATCCACCGTGATCAAGTGAGCTTCATCCCTGGGATGCAAGGCTGGTTCAACATATGCAAATCAATAAACGTAATCCATCACGTAAACAGAAACAATGACAAAAACCACATGATTACCTCAATAGATGCAGAAAAGGCCTTCAACAATATTCAACAGCCCTTCATGCTAAAAACTCTCAATAAATTAGGTATTGATGGGACGTATCTTAAAATAATCAGAGCTATTTCTGACAAACCCACAGCCAATATCATACTGAATGGGCAAAAACTGGAAGCATTCCCTTTGAAAACTGGCACGAGACAGGGATACCCTCTCTTACCACTCCTATTCAACATAGTGTTGGAAGTTCTGGCCAGGGCAATCAGGCAGGAGAAGGAAATAAAGGGTATTCAATTAGGAAAAGAGGAAGTCAAATTGTCCCTGTTTGCAGATGACATGATTGTATACCTAGAAAACCCCATCATCTCAGTCCAAAATCTCCTTAAGCTGCTAAGCAACTTCAGCAAAGTCTCAGGATACAAAATCAATGTGCAAAAATTACAAACATTCCTATACACCAATAACAGACAGAGAGCCAAATCATGAGTGAACTCCCATTCACAATTGCTTCAAAGAGAATAAAATACCTAGGAATCCAACTTAAAAGGGATGTGAAGGACCTCTTCAAGGCGAATTACAAACCACTGCTTAATGAAATAAAAGAGTATACAAACAAATAGAAGAATATTCCATGCTCATGGGTAGGACGAATCAATATAGTGAAAATGGCCATACTGCCCAAGAATCAATGCCATCCGCATCAAGATACTAATGACTTTCTTCACAGAATTGGAAAAAGCTGCTTTAAAGTTCCTTATGGAACCAAAAAAGATCCCACATTACCAAGACAATCCTAAACCAAAAGAACAAAGCTGGAGGCATCACACTACCCAACTTTAAACTATACTACAAGGCTGTAGTAACCAAAACAGCATGGTACTGGTACCAAAACAGAGATATAGATCAATGGAACAGAACAGAGCCCTCAGAAATAACACCACACATCTACAACCATCTGATCTTTAACAAACCTGACAAAAACAAGCAATGGGGAAAGGATTCCCTATTTAATAAATGGTGCTGGGAAAACTGGCTAGCCATATGTAGAAAGCTGAAACTGGATCCCTTCCTTACACCTTATACAAAAATTAATTCAAGATGGATTAAAGACTTAAATGTCAGACCTAAAACCATAAAAACCCTAGAAGAAAACCTAGGCATTACCATTCAGGACATAGGCATGGCCAAGGACTTCATGTCTAAAACACCAAAAGCAATGGCAACAAAAGCCAAAATTGACAAACGGGATCTAATTAAACTGAAGAGCTTCTGCACAGCAAAATAAACTACCATCAGAATGAACAGGCAACCTACAGAATGGGAGAAAATTTTTGCAATCTACCCATCTGACAAAGGGCTAGTATACAGAATCTACAAAGAACTTAAACAAATTTACAAAAAAAAAAAAAAAAAACAACCCCATCAAAAAGTGGGTGAAGGATATGAACAGACACTTCTCAAAAGAAGACATTTATGCAGCCAACAGACATGTGAAAAAATGCTCATCATCACTGGCCATCAGAGAAATGCAAATCAAAACCACAATGAGATACCATCTCACACCAGTTAGAATGGCGATCATTAAAAAGTCAGGAAACAACAGGTGCTGGAGAGGATGTGGAGAAATAGGAACACTTTTACACTGTTGGTGGGACTGTAAACTAGTTCAACCATTGTGGAAGACAGTGTGGCAATTCCTCAAGTATCTAGAACTAGAAATACCATTTGACCCAGCCATCCCATTACTGGGTGTATACCCAAAGGACTATAAATCATGCTGTTATAAAGACACATGCACACGTATGTTTATTGTGGCACTAGTCACAATAGCAAAGACTTGGAACCAACCCAAATGTCCATCAATGATAGACTGGATTAAGAAAGTGTGGAACATATAGATCATGGAATACTATGCAGCCATAAAAAAGAATGAGTTCATGTCCTTTGTAGGGACATGGATGAAGCTGGAAACCATCATTCTGAACAAACTGTCGCAAGGACAGAAAACCAAACACGGCATGTTCTCACTCACAGGTGGGAAATGAACAATGAGAACACTTGGACACAGGGTGGGAACATTACACACCGGGGCCTGTTGTGGGGTGGGCAGAGAGGGGAGGGATAGCATTAGGAGATATACCTAATGTAAATGATGAGTTAATGGGTACAGCACACCAACATGGCACGTGTGTACATATGTAACAAACCTTCATGTTGTGCACATGTACCCTAGAACTTAAAGTATAATAAAAAAATTCTAATTCAGTCAAAAATAAAAAAAATTAAAAAAAAGAACACTTTTTAGTCTTAATCCAAGACCCTGTCATCTATCACTAAAGATAGAATTATATCATTAAATAAGCCAGTACATGGTCCTGAAAATTCTTATGAATTAATTGTCAAACTTCTACTATTCAAATGAGTGGAGTCATTTTTGTAAGGCTTGATATATTAATTGTTTATATCATGAGAATGACTCTCAGTTAAATCTCAAGAGCTTTCATAAACCTTAGGGTGACACTGGCATTTAATAAGATGTTGGATATACTCCCTAACTTTAATATTCTTTATATACCTTCTTGTTTGATTCCTCCACCACAGTTATCATCTAACATATTATATATTATTTATCTTATTTATCATCTCTTTCTCCCACCAGAATGTAAGCTCAACAGGAGGAGTGATTTCTGTCTGTTTTGGTAACTGAAACTAAGACTGTACTTAGCATACAACAGTTGCTCAATAAATATTTTCTGAATGAATGAAAGATATATAGGAGTCTAGTGCAGTATCCTACTTCTGTCTGGTTAATAGGGTTATATTAGTACACGGAACCTGGAGGGAAATAAAATGAGTACTCCAGTTATAGCAATAACTTTGAGTTACAGCAAAAACTGGGAGAAGGGGAGAAGCTGCTTTATGAAGGTGTTAACTATTTTCTGACTCTTTTATTTATTTATTTTTTCTTAGAGACAGGGACTCGTTCTGTTGCCAAAGTTGGAGGGCAGTGGCATGATCATAACTCACTGCAGCCTCCAACTCCTGGGCTCAAGTGATCCTCCCACCTCAGTCTGCCTGGTAGCTGGGACTATAGGCATGCCACCATGCCCAGATTTTTTTAAATTTTTTGTAGAGACAGAGTCTTTCTATGTTGCCCAGGCTGGTCTCAAACTCCTGGGCTTATGTAATCCTTCTGCCTTGGCCTCCCAAAGTGCTGGGATTACAGGTGTGAGCCACTGTGCCCAGCTGGCTTTCTGGCTATTTGTTTATGTCCTTTCTTGAGGGGACAGCAGTGGTCCTGGTTAACCACAGACCCAGCTTTCAGCTACTTTATTTAATAACAGGAAAAACCAAAAGTAGGAACATTCTGACCTTTCAGGTGATTTTGAAGTTCTCCCTTTGGTGAAGGAACGCAGGTGCAGAAGCTGTTCCTACTAATTTGAGGTTGCAACCTTTGAAAGCCATGGATGTGAAGCCTGGACTAGCTTTACTCTGGATATTGGGAAATGCCCTTTCACTTTTGCTTTTTCTTCTCTGGTGTCTCTTCTTTGAACTGGTATATCTTTGCCCTCAGAGTGAGAGATACGTATTTGGTAGTAGAGAGATAGGTAGTGAGAGATAGGCTCAGGGGTGAACAAAGGGGAAGTTACAGTTTGGTCAGCACATAAACATGCCAAAAATGGTGTGTGGATTCAGCCCAACTTGTTAACAGATGCAAGGCAGAATGGCAAAAAGGAAATTATTTATTATGTCCAACAGCATACCTAAAGGCAAAGTAATTTATGGTGATGAAGAGACTATACATGTCTCAAACAATAGGAAATTAATAATGATGCTTCTGTACTCCTGGAATCAGACGTGAATTCAGCGATTCCTGGGAATTCCAACAGCTACTTCTTATCCACATTCAAATTAAATTTATATCAGCATTAAGCTAAGAGAAACTGTATCTGTCAATTTATTCTTACAAAGGGTCACATATCTACTATCTATCTTAGGAAATTCCTTGCCACGAGAAAGCAGTGGAAACATATTTAGGCGAGAATATTTTATGTAAGATTTTAAGAACTTGTTGAGGCTTGTTTTATTGATCCAGTCTGGAAAATCTTAGGCCGTGGCTCCGGAATGGCTCTTTTTAATTATATATATATATATATATATATATATATACCCATATATATATACCACACACACACATTGTTGGTGTCATGTCATGCAGTGTGAAAAGACAGCTAGAATTTGAATAGAATAGCATGCGGTTCAGAACATCCCACACTTCCTTCAAGGTAAAATTCACAGAATCCAAAAGTCAGTATTTTTGTGCTAGATCAACTCCCTCAAGTGTCAGGCTACAAATTCTTGAATTTTGACAAATTTGAAAAAAAACCTTATTTTTTAAAATACATATTCATATACATATACACACACATATGATATATACACATATATGTGTATGTGTAGATATATACACATATATGTGTATGTGTAGATATATACACATATATGTGTATGTGTAGATATATACACATATATGTGTATGTGTAGATATATACACATATATGTGTATGTGTAGATATATACACATATATGTGTATGTGTAGATATATACACATACATATATACGTATTTTTTAAAATTAAATTTAATTCTATTAAATTCTATTAAATTAAATTAAATTCTATTAAATTAAATTAAATTCTATTAAATTAAATTAAATTCTATTTTAAGTTCTTGGATACGTGTACAGCACGTGCAGTTCTGTTGCGTAGGTAAATGGGTGCTATGGTGGTTTGCTGCACCTATCAACCTATCACCTAGGTATTAAACCCCACGTGCATTAGCCATTTATCCTGATGCTCTCCCTCCCTACCAACTCCCTGACAGTGTGTGTTGTTCCCTTCCCTGTGTCCATGTGTTCTGATTGTTCAGCTCCTACTTATAAGTGAGTGCATGCAGTGTTTGGTTTCCTGTTTCTGTGTTAGTTTGCTGAGGATAATGGCTTCCGGCTCCATCCATGACCCTGCAAAGCACATTATCTTATTACTTTTTATGGCTGCATAGTATTTCCTGGTGTATATGCCCCACATTTTCTTTACCCAGTCTATCATTTTTGGGCATTTGGGTTGATACCATGTCTTTGCTATTGTGAATAGTGCTTTAATGAACATATGCGTGCATGTATCTTTATAATAGAGTAATTTATATTCCTTTGGGTATATACCCAGTAATGGGATTGCTGGGTCAAATGGTATTTCTGGTTCTAAGCCTCTGGGGAATCACCACACTGTCTTCCACAATGGTTGAACCAATTTACATTCCCTAGGTGAGAATTTTTAGATAATATTGCATTCCATTTCCAAATAAAAAGATAGCAAAATAAATCTAAATTGATCCAAGCTCTTGATAACCTCTTCAATATGGTTATATAAACTGCCATGTTATTCCATTAGAATATAATCACTTTAAATTCATTTTCTACTGAGGATTCATTACGAATGATGAAATTCTTCCAAAGTACTATCACTAGAGTGAATCAAAGTGAATATTTGAAACTTCAGTGTCTAAAATAAGTTTTTTTTTCAAATTTGTCAAAATTCAGGAATTTGTAGCATGACACTTGAGGGAGATGATCTAGCACAAAAATACTGACTTTTGGATCCTGTGAATTTTACCTTGAAGGAAGTGTGGGATGTTCTGAACTGCATGCTATTCTATTCAAATTCTAGCTGTCTTTTCACACTGCATGACATGACACCAACAGTATCTGCCACTGATTGACCACTAGTAAACATCAGGAACTTAATGAGGTGACTATTATATAATAGTCACTATTATAATGAGGTGACTATATATATATATACACATATGTATACGTATATGTATATATACATGAATAAATTAAAACTATGTATATATTTATGATATATACTTTAATTTATCCCTCATAAATTCCACAGTGAATGCAACTATGAACAGTTCATGTTATTATTCCCATTTTATGGA
This sequence comes from Pongo pygmaeus, assembly GCF_028885625.2. NCBI lineage: Eukaryota > Metazoa > Chordata > Mammalia > Primates > Hominidae > Pongo > Pongo pygmaeus. Next base: position 161,373,537 of record NC_072373.2, on the reverse strand, counting down.
TGAGGAAACTGAAGATCAAATAATTTACATAATTGTATCCGAAGATTACATGACAAGCAAGTGTGATCGGTCACATTATTCCAAAGCCAGTTTGTCCAACAATAAAGCCTGTCTTCACCAATATTATGCTTGGCTGCTTGTTACTATAATAGTGTCATTTTCTGATATCCATACCATTGTTTAATGTTTACCTGGAAGTATCTGGAAAGGTGCCAGCAAGGTATCCCATCATTTTTTTGTCCCCTTTTTAACACAGTCTCTTCATCCTATGAGCTAGTTTTTTTAAAAAGTAGAAACAAGGAAAAAATTAAGATACACTACATACAAAAAAAAGAGTTACGTTCACTTGAAGGACACTAGAGCATTTTTTAAAAGTCAAGGTGTACATGTGTCTTCTAAGTATAAAGACTTGAGTTTCAATCACAGGTTTGCCACTTATGGCTGTGAGTCCCTGTTTGATATTCTGGTCAATAGCCTAGTTGCTCTTCGATCTTTTCCTTGTACTTTCTCTGCTCTATTCTGTATTGCAGGGCACTGACTTCATCAAACTGCATTTCACAAGCTCTTTTGCCAATTGTATTCTAGCTAGGACCAGCCAATGGAGGGCACTGGAAGAGAACTGAAAGGTGAAACAAGAAGAAAACTGGTTTCTTTCTCTCCCACTCTTTCTGTTACAGGGAGTCCTTGGGCAGTGGAGTCCATCTTCTTTGTAGTTTATAGTTCTTGCACTGTAGTGATTGTAGCTTACACCAGGCCACTCTAGCACTTGGAGTCTGGTAATACCACCTACTCCTTGGCCCTTCAGTCCCAGGGCTGATGATGGCTTTTTGCTATTCCTGAGTTCTGAGTTGCTTCACTACCTCTTACTTGCTTTTTCAGCTCTGCCAACCCCTTTGAGAATAGTTCTCCATATTAAATATTTTCTACTGAGCTACTCACTGTGGATTCAATTTTGCTAACTGAAAGTCACATAGCATGGCCAGATATTGAACTTTACTGAGACTCAGTTTCCTTATTTACAAAATAAGAATGATAGTAACTACTTGCAAGTTACTTGAATCCTTAGCTAGAATAACTAAGAAAAAAAGATTTAGTAAAATCAAAAATTAAAAGGAAGATATTTCAACAGATGCCTTAGATATAAAAAGGATCATAAGACTATTATAAATAATTATATGCCATAAATTATATAATCATGAAGAAATGGATAAATTCCTAGAAACATACACTCTATCAAGACTGCTCAAGAAGAAATAGGAGCCCTGAACAGACTAATAACTTATTTGTTATTAAGCTTTAAGCTGCAAACAAAACCTCTCAACAAAGAAAAACCCAGAACTTGATACTTTTAACAGCTGAATCTTGTAAAACATTTAAAGAACTAATAATAATTCTTCTTAAACTCTTCTATAAAACAGTGAAAGACAAAACACTTCCCAACTCATTTTATGAGGCCAACATCACTCTGGTAACAAAGCCAAAGACACCACAAGAGAACCATATATCTAATGAACATAGATGCACAATTTCTCGACAAAATACTACTAGCAAATTAAATTCAACAGCACATGAAAAAAATTATACACCATGACCAATTGTGATTTATCCCTGGGATTCAAGTTTGTTTTAACACATGGAAATTAATCAATATGACACACCACATTAACAAAATGAAAAATAACCACATGACCATCTCAAAAGACACAGAAAAAGTATTAGCAAAGCTCAATATTTACTCATGATAAAAACTCTCAACAAAAAGGGTGTATAAAGAACATATCCCAACACAATAAGGGCCATTTATGGAAAACTGCAGCTAACATAATCAGTGGGTAAATACTGAAAGCTTTTCTTTTAATTAGTAACAAGGTAAGGATGCCCTCTCCTACCACTTCTATTTGACATTGTACTGGAAGTCCTAGCCAGAGCAATTAGACAAGAAAAATAAATAAAAGGCATCCAAAAAAGAAAGAAAAAAGTAAAATTATCTGTTTATATATAAGACCTTATATATAGAAAACTCTAAAGACACCATTAAAAACTATTAGAACTAATAAATAAATTGAGTAAAGTTGCAAGAAACAAAATCAACATGCAGAAATCAATAGCATTTTTTACACTACTATCAAACTATTCAAAAAAGGAAATTAAAACAAACCTCACTTACAACAATATCAAAAAGAAAAACATACTTAGGAATAAATTTAACCAAAGACACAAAAGATATGTTCACGAAAAACTAGAAAACATTAATGAAAATAATTGAAGAAGACACCAATTAATGGAAAGATATCTTTTGTTCATGGATTGGAAGAAATAATATTGTTAAAATACCTTTAACACCCAAAGAAATCTATAGAACAGGTTCAGTGAAATCCATATCAAAAATCCAGTGGCATTTTTCGCAGAAATGGGGGAAATAATTTTTGAATCCTAACTCAAAGTCTGGGTCAGTGAGAGCGATCACTTCTGGTATTAGGGGCAGAAAAGCACGAAAAGGTTTCACCCCAGGTGAGTCCCTTGGCAAGACTCTTCTCAGCACCTGGAGAATGGCAAAGCTAAGTCAACAGAGCATGCTTGGTGTGGCCAGCACAGGAAGTTTGAGAAAAGGACATTAGAGAAAAAAGAAATAGTATATAGAGGAATTTTTCTGGAAATCTGCCTGTATGTTGAGCTAAAGAGAATCCTGACTTGAATTCTCCAGATGACCCATTCCAACCAGAATTTTATATAAAGTAGGAAGATGGGGAAAGAATGACAATGACTATATAACTCATGTAGTATTCTGGTAAAAGTCACATAGCAAGAATGAACTGCACCCTTCTTCCAACTCTATTACTGGCTTACTTGGTGATACTCTATTTATTTCTCCATCCGCAAATACTTCCTGACCCACAGAGCTAGACTTTGGTAAGGTGAAATTTGATAAATATTTATTAACATTTATTGTGTGTCTGGTAGTGGTATACATCTAGGGATGCAACAAAGTGATTTCATTCCAGCAGGAGAGTCAGACAATTTAAAAAAAAAACGTACTTGAGTAGCATGGATAGTATGTTAGATGGTGGTAAATTACAGAAAGAATGAAGTAGAGAGTGTGGAGAAAGGGGCATATTTTAAATAAAATGATGAGGGGAGGCCTCAATAAAGAATATTAAATATGGGTAAAGACTAAGCAAATGAAGAAACAAGCAATTGTCTTTCTAGGGATAGATCATTTAAACAGAGGAGAGATGAAGCAAATGTTCTGACACAGGAATGCTCAGTGGGTTTATGAACTAACAAGATAGCCAGCATGTGGATGAAAGAAAGATGACAGAAGATTCAGAGAAGTAACAGCATGGGGTAGGGTATAATAATCTATAGGATCTTGGAGGCTACTTTGGCTTTAGTCAGAATGAACAGCAAAGCCATTCAAGTCTTTTGAACAGAGAAGTTATATTATCTAATTTATGTTTTAACATGATGCCTGCAGTTTCCGTTGTTGGCAGGATGAAGCAAGGCAAGAGTGGGAGAGGGGAGACTGGTTAAGAAAGCCCACCTTCCACTTGCTTCTTTCTGTGTCCTTAGCCTCTCCTTGCGGGTCGTATACTTCCTTCCCAACCCCTACTCCCACTGCTCTTTTACTGCAAGTCCTCTTATAATGCTCTTTCTAATTTTCTCAGGAAAAGAGACAATAAACGCATTCACTTTGAATTATAAGTGACATATAAGCTTTGTTGAATAAGCAGAGTGTGTAGCTTAAACAAAAAGAATGGAGCTCTAAAAAAAAAAAAAAAAGAATGGAGCTCTAATTGTAGAATTTCAGATATAAGTGGACAATATTTTATTTGGGTCAGAGGGTCTTCTGAAAATACCTAAATGACTTTATACAGATACTCAGATACTCAGAGTAATGAGGCTAGCTTCAGTTCAAATCTTTTGTAATAAAAGGCAAGTTGTACACACAGAAATGCAAACAGAAGACCAGGCTTCCTTACAAATCTCACAGGATAATAGAATATTACATTTACACTAACAACCTTAATCCAGTTACTTACTATGTCTTTTATGGGTTCCATCTCCTTAATCTGTCTCCAATCAATCTCTTCCTATTGTTAGGACATTCAACTTCGATTTTGAGAACTGATTTAGTCCCCTAATTTGTTTTCAGTGCTCCAGGCTTGATCCCCAACCAAACCAATTTTCACACCAGAATGATCTTCCTAAAATTCAATAAATAAATAAATATATAAATAAAAATTAAAAGTTGCAATGGCTCTCCCTTGCCTTAGGATAGTCCAGTCTATTTTTCTGATGCATGAGTTCCATTAGGAACCCAACTATCCCACTGCCATATTAATACCTCCCACACACATTTTCTGCTCCAGCCACACTCCATGCTGTCTCTTTCCTCTGGGGTTTGGTGCTCTCTATTTTGTTTTCCTGGTAAATATTCTTATTCTCTTTATCTCCTTACTTTCCACCAACTTCTCTAACAGCTCATTTCTATTCATTCTTTAGGGTTTGGTATAGACATCTACTCCTACGAAAAGCCTTCCCTGATGCCTATGACTCAGATTCCTCTTCCAAGGGTTCCCATAGCAACCTTCTCTGGCATTCTCACACTTACATAGCAAAGGGATTTTATGTTAGTTACTGGTTTGTCCTCCCCATTAGATTTTGAGTGCTTAAGGGCAGGAATCTTGCTTTATTTGAGTGTCTATGGTGCCTAAGAGGATGTCTAATATATAATAAAACTCAATAGATGACTGGGTATATAAATGAAATGATTGGGTATGTAAATGAAAGCTGTATATGGAACTTCTTATGAAAGTTTCAAATAAGAAAGAAGAGAAAATGATACTATTATTCTCCAAACAAACCAGTTGCTTAGGAGAAATATAACTATCCCTGATGCTGAGACAAAAGGGAAGTTTCTACCTTCGATCTTCATAGAATGTACTAACAGTATATAACAGGCTTAAATACTATGTAAAAAGTAGTAAACAATTACCCTAGTAGTTACTATAAATTGGTGCCAGTAATCTTTAATTTACTGAAGTTAGTGAGGCTAGACATGATGATGACTTTAGTCTTTTTCCAGTTTTAAGTAGTGTTTAAATAGCGATGATTATTGCAGTGTAATTCCCTGCAAAAAGTTCACATATTCATTTGTAGGTGATTTTCTAAAACTGAAACATATGCTAAAAACCTTTTTAAACAGAACATTTGTCTAATTTAACACTACTTTAGGTAAATAATTCTTCAGTGTAAAATAGAGAATTATTATATGTGATAGTCTAAAGAAATATCTTATGATTATAAAAATGCAGTATAAAAAGCCCAATTACAGCATAATGTTAAATTGCAATTTTTTTCAAGGCCATTAAACAATGAAATTATGTTTTTCTTTCAATTAAGCTACAAATTCTTTAGTTCTAAAAATAAAAATGAAAATGAATATGGATCTCTTTTTTCATTTTTAAAAACTTTATTGGAAAATAGCAATCATTGGCCAATTGATTATTATTATTATTTCCTTTTGGGTTAAGAGTAGGTTACTTAAATCACTTCGGGTTCCCATTAGGTTCTAGGGATTAATTACAGTTTTTCAAACCCTGAAATTTCTTGTCCACATCGTGACCCCAGCCTGCCTGCTTTGAAGATCTATTTTCATGTTCTCGAGGCTCTAGAGGGAAACTTTCTGAACTCATGACAGCTCCCTCCTGAGATCCATGCCTTAGCAATAACAGACAATGAACTAAGTACTTCATCTGTATTCTCTCAATAAATTAAAAAGAAAAAGCTGAGGAAAAATTAATATAAGTAGAGTTCATTTGGACCCTGCTTTGGACAGCAATCTGGGAGGATAGAGTCAACTTGTCCTAAATATATACTCTAATTAACAGCAGTTATCAATGGATTTTCTTTTCTTTTTTTTTTTTCAAAGTTCAGCTTTCTGATATATCGAAAGGATTTCTAATGAAAAAGAAGAGGCGGTTCCAGAACTGTTTACCAATAATTTACATTAAAATAGCATAATCTATTGATGAGCTATACATTATTCTTTGTGTCACAAATTCCGTGGCCAGGCACAGTTGCTCATGCCTATAATCCCAGCATTTTGGGAGGCCAAAGCAGGAGGATCACTTGAGTCCAGAAGTTTGAGATCAGCCTGGGCAACACAGCAAGACCTCATCTCTATTGAAAATAAAAAAATAAAATAAAATAAATTAGCCTGGTGAGATGGTGCACACCTGTAGTCCCAGCTACTCGGGAGGCTGAGGTGGGAAGATTGCTTAAGTCTGGGAGCTTGAGGCTGCAGTGAGTTATGATCACGTCACTGCACTCCAGCCTGGGCAACAGAGCAAGACTTTGTCTCAAAAAAAAAAAAAAAAAAAAAAAAGAAAGAAAAAAAGAAAAGAGAAAGAAAGAAAAGAAAAGAAAAAGAAAAAACAAACTGAAATTCCAGAAATATGAAGATAATGGGTGAGACAGCTAGTCAGGAGCAAAATTACCTTAAACAATTGCCCTCAGGCATGGGGGAGGAGGTGACATGACTGAAGTCCCACACTCCTGTCTCTCTGGGCCTGATACATTTTACGTACTTCACACAGCTCAGATTGCTCTGAACGATTTTTCTTTTTTCAAGTTTTCAGTCCAAATCATCCTCTAAATTGCTGTGTAAATCTGGTCAAGGAACATCATGCCTGTAGTTCTACTAAAGGAGGTATTTGAATAAAAGGTTCCCTAAATTTCCTTTCATCTTTACTGTTCTAAGTTTTGGGACTATTATTGTACAGGGAATTTTAATTGTTTCTGTAAATTTTCCAGCCAGACAAGTGCTGATCTGGATGCCTCAGGCAATGTGTACCTCTTTGAACCCCTAGACTGATGTTATCAGTACTTGGACCTCCTTTTTAGGATTTAGCCCTTCGGGTGTCCTAGGACGCTATAAAAGAACACACACACTTTTTTTCACCATAAAAAATGTTTACTGCCTCATTGTCACCCACTTTACCATGGAAGTAAGGTAATGTCTTAGTCCAATCTTGCTCAGAGAGAGATACTTTCATGAAGAAATCAGCTCAATAATGACAGCATTTTCTATATCTGGTCATCATAGTAATCTTCACTACAAAGGGGATAAAAGGAGACGTCTGCTGAGATTTCAAGTGCCACACAGACTAGATTCCAAGTTTAGAACACCTGTCAATTTAGAATTCAGCATTAAAGATTCCAGGGTATTTTACGTTTCATTGGAGCTAGTGAGAACAAAAATCAAAGGAAGAAAAAAAAAGTGAAAGTCAGTATGCAAACCAGTTGCCGTTTAAAACCCTTTGGCTTTGAGGACATGAGACAGAGTAAATGCAGGAAGGAGAAATATGAACTATCTAACTTCCGGGGTCCTGCAAACCCTGGTTCCAGCTGTATCTGAAATCAGTAAAGCAAAACCAGAACTGTAGAACTTACATGGAAATTTAAATGGTGGTTGGTGATGACATCATTTGTGATTGGACTGGATGCGAAGTGTGAAAGAAAGAGAAAAGTCAAGAATTACTCTGTTTCTGACCTGAGCAACTAGGACAGAGTTACCATCAATTATAATGAGGAAGACTATTGACACAGTGTGCATTTGGGCTAAGCTTGTTTTGTGAGATAAATTGTTCGTGTTTCCATCTCCATTGATGGCCCAGAATAGTTGCAGAATCATCAGATTTATCTTCTTAATTGTTCCCTCCAACTTGGCTTTTTCAAACCGTTGTCATTGTTGCCATTTATAAAGGACAAAGCACTCTTGGAGATGGAGAACCAGCCAAACCACCTGAAGTAAGGGACTGTCATCACAAGAAAAATATTCAAGTGCTAGTGTTTGATGAGAAATTTCAGAATAATGACAAGGCTGCTCCTATGAAAATCCAACATATCTTCTCCCTTAATATATACCTCAATTTGATTAATTCTCCAAAAGAACCATGACATTTTGCAGACATTTATACATAAAGTAAGACAACAGTTTGGTTCCGTGGAATCAGGCTGTAACCTCTTCCAGAGACAGTGTTGGTGCCCTCAGAATACACTATTTGAACAGGTTACAGTACCCACCGAAGTTGTGCAATGCACTGGCCTTGACCTCATCATTCTAATTCCACGAGAAGAGTTACGGAGAGGGTGAATTATAAATTTGTGCAGGTGCTGATTGTAATAAAGAGCCACAGTGTGTATACTTTACTTAAAACCGAGTGAATAATGGAGTGAATAAATAAAATTTTCCAAAATAACATTTCCAGAAATGTCTAGCATGTTTCATTTCTTTTCTTTTTGGGGGGGCCAAAACTGTGTAACATGGACACCTCTAATTGCAAGGAAGGCTGGGATTTTGTTTGTTGTTTGTTTGTTTTGTAGCCTGGGAACACTGATGCTCCAGATGGATAAGTCTCTTAGTAACACAGAAGAGAATGAATAATTTGGTAGGCAGCCAGCACTAGTAGTGTCTGCCATATATAACCCTTTCTTTGTTTATATAAATTAACTTGGTTAACCATTTGTTTTCTTTGCAAAAAGCTCTTGGATACGTGCAAAAAATTCCAGCTAGCATTTGAGAAATTGCCCAATGATGACATTTTATATAAAATGCACTTTGTTGCAATAAGAAGTAACAAAGAGAAAGACAGACCACTGAGTTTGTTTCTTGGTTTTCTTTTTAATATAGAATGGGTTATGATAACATTATCTTGAAAACTAATGTCTTATCCTAATCTTTGATTTTACTAGTTTAGTTATTAATTTATGGAAAATAAACTCAAAGACATACTCAGAAAACACATTTATTCTTTATTAACGCAAAAAAATTAGTGACCAGAATTGTTATTATCTAAGTACACTTAGACACGGTAGTGCAAACAAAATACTTAGAACAGTATTTTGATATTTGTTAAACAATCAATCATGCCACTTGAACTTTTTCATTCTTACCATATCCTGCAATACTTGAAAAGCCAGATTCAAAATATGAATGTTCTGGGCAACATAGCAAGACCTTATCTCTACCAAAAAAATTAAAAATTAGCAAAGCCTGGTGGTGCGGGCCTGTAGTCTTAGCTACTCAGGAGGCTGAAGGTGGGTGGATCACTTGAGACCAGAAGGTTGAGATTGCAGTAAGTCATGACTACACCACTACACTCCAGCCTGCATGACAGAGCAACAGCCTGTCTCTAAATAAATAAACAAATAAATAGAAATACAACAGTTTTTGGAAAATATGAAATCAGAGCAAAATAAATTAGTTAGAAATGAATAAAATAGGCCATGTGAAACCCAGAGAACTGTCATTATTCCAGAGTACACCACTTTGTTGAGCAAAATGCTTATTTTCCACATAGTCTCTGCCCCTTTTTCTGTTTCTGTGCTTCCCACCTGCCTCTCCTTCTCTGTCTGTCTCTTCTCTCTTTCCATGTGAGGATAAGATTTGATAAATGATGCTTCCTGGTCTCTGGTGTATCATTTCTGAAATCACGTTGATAAGGACAGAAGGCAGGAAAATGCTGGGTAGAAAAGGACTGTACCCTGCAAAGGCCCCACCCTCAAGCCTGGAAACACACAGCCCTAAATGGAAACAGGCATTCCTAGTTTTCCGGTCCAAATGTTGCCTTTTCCAAGGCCACTCTGGCCTCTCATGCCCCTATCCTCTGCTCATATAGATCCCAAGCTCCACAAGCAGAGTAACAGAGGAGCAGAAGAGTGGCAGAGTGGTAGAGCAGTGCAGGAGAGAAGGAGAGATGAGAAGGAGCACCTGAATGTTGAGAGAAGTTTGGCTAGGGACGGTTGGAGGGGAATTGACCATAGACAGCCAAACCCCAGTGGAAGGTCATCTTCCCACTCCATCCCCTTTCCAGCTCCCCATCCATCTCACTGAAAGCCACCTCCACCACTCAATAAAAGCCCCTCAGTCACCATCCTTCAAGTCCGAGTGACCTGATTCTTCCTGGACACCAGAAAAGGACCTGGGTACCAAGTAGTCAGGGTGTAAAAGGCTGTTACCCCGACTCTTCACTGAGCTGGTTTAACACTTAGCCATCCGTGGATGGTAACTGCTAAAAGGGCATTAATTGTGACACACCTCTAGATGCTACCATGGGACTGGAGCCCAAAAACACTTGCCTCAGCTCCTGTACTTGCCCGTCTGCATGCTCCCCCCCCATAAGGGGCTTGAGTGAGTGGTGTTGAACAAATGAGTCACACCCCTGTCAGAAGTCCCATGAGGAGGTCAGGGAACTCTCCCATTTCAACATGCTAATCAACAACTTATATCTACCTACAACATTTCTTTAAGACAGTCATTTTAAGGTTTTTATATTTGTTTCTTTTTAGATGGTTGCTTTCCATTTTAGGGGCACTTCTTTTTCTCCTTGCCAAACTGATGAAAATATCCCAACCTGTTAGAATACTTTTTTATCTTACTTCTTTGAAAGCCATCAATTTTTCTTGCATTATATTAGCTTACATTCAGAAAATGACATTTCTATCTTTTCTTTTGATTCTAGGAGTTTTTTTTTATTACAGTCCTGCCACACTATATTCCCTGCCTAAAATACTCTATTCTTTGGAAACCATCTAATGTGAATCTCAGAAAAGGCCCACTAATGAGCTAAAGATTGACACAGTAATTGTTGTTTCAATGGGAAAAACATTCAGAGGGTGAGGAGTGTGCATTTCTCTTATTTCATTTCAATAGTAGCAATCAAACTTCTAATTAAAATTAGGCCCGCAATTATTTCTAAATGATTTTGATGACTTCATTAATCTGAAGTGATGAGTTACCTCTCTAATATTTAATATCCTAACAGGGCAAGCCACGTATTATCAAGCACAAGTCAAATTTCAGTCAGACCTCTATTTCTGGACACTAAGAATCCATTGCTTCTCTTGTATGGTGAGGGGCATATTTTCAGACAGTTCCTGTCCTAAATAGACTGAACATTTGTCTCACATTGTAAACTTCCAGAGGGCAGACAACAGTGGCAGTTGTAATGCATTTTAGCTCCCTGAAAGGAGCACTAAGGGGAGGCGAAGAAGCTGCTCATCAACTCTCCGGGCCACTCGGCTGGAACTCCTTGGTTTTGAGGTTGAAGTAGCTGCTCTCAGAGGCTAGTGGGACCTCTTTTATTCCTTTTGTAAGAATAAAAGTTGCCCTTTTGTAAGAATCATGTCTTTAAAGAACAATTTTATTGTAACATGCTCAGAGGTTGCTTTTGTCATAGTCCTGTCCTTGGGGAATCTCATCTGTGATCTCATGATGCTCCTAATCTTTACCTCCAATCCTATCTTCTCTTTTGTGATCTGGACTCAACTGAAACCATCCTTATAAATTTTATAAAATTTATCATAGAAGAAGGGAGGGGGAGAAACCAAAATAAACCAAGCTTCCAGCACATTCAGCATTAATCATTAGGTCAGCTTGTTCTCTGATCTGCGTCCTCGTGGTTGTTCACAGCCTACTGCCTCAGAATCACATAAGCCCTGTCACAGATTATAGCTCCCCTTAACTGCTTTGTAGTCACAACCTACACATTATGAAATATTAAATTTACCCATCTGAGGTATTCTTTCAAGGCCTGCATACCAGTGAAATTACTGACATCAGCTGGTCTGAAGGACCCCAGGAGAAGCTGACTTACCAAAACAATGCAGTTTCCACATCCTGATGATTTCATCCCTCTTGCCCCAACCAATGAATGGCCTCAATTTTTAATTCCCTTGCCCTCCATAAATCCCTTTAAAACCCCGGCCCAGCCGGGCGCGGTGGCTCACACCTCTAATCCCAGCACTTTGGGAGGCCGAGGCAGGCGGATCACGAGGTCAGGAGATCGAGACCATCCTGGCTAACACGGTGAAACCCCGTCTCTACTAAAAATACAAAAAATTAGCCGGGTGTGCCGGCACGTGTCCCAGCTACTCGCGAGGCTGAGGCAGGAGAATGGCGTGAACCCGGGAGGCGGAACTTGCAGTGAGCCGAGATGGCGCCACTGCACTCCAGCATGGGCGACAGAGTGAGATTCTGTCTCAAAAAAAAATAATAATAAATGATAATGATAATAATAATAAATAAAGCCTCAGCCCAAAACTCCTTGGAGAGATGGATTTGAGGGTCTCCTTCCATCTCCTCAGCTACCTTGAGATCATTAATCACTTTCTCTGATGTAAACCCAGCTGCCTCAGTGTTTAGGTCTGTTATTATGCAGCGGGCATATGAACTTGTTGGTCCTCTAACACAACCATTCAGCTTATTTCTAAACCTCACTTGAATAACGAAGAATCAGGGCTTTGTCAACTCATTTTCTTTACTTTAAAATATGTTCATTATTGAGGAATCCCAGTTATCCATGTCAGACAGTTGAGGGTCCTTTCTCAATTTCTTTATTTTTTTAACCTCTCATAATTAATCAATGACCATCTCTCAATTCTTCCATCCTTTTAACATTTATCTATCCTCTCCATTACTTCATTCCTGAAATTAAAAAAAAAAATGGACCATTATCATTCAAAGTACCTCTTGATAGCTGTCTCCCAAGCACTCCTTTCCTGTTCCCAATAGTAATCTAAATGTTGTTCCCATATACACCTTTCCCATATGTGACCCGGATAATTCAGAAAAACCTAATCCAACCCCCAACTTCAGGGATAGGTCTGATTGATTGAATGGCAATTCTACCATCCTTATCCCAAAGAGTGGCTCCTAAACCTAGCTTTTCATATTCCTGTGAATGAAAGATTAGATGAAGAGCACATAATCCATTTCACCAATGAGACGCAAGGGGACAACTGCTGGAAATTTTCTGAAGACTTAAAACCTGAATTAATTCACCACATGAGGAAAACCAGCCAGAAGATAAAGTATAGCCTAGGAACGAAAGAGAAATGGATCTGAGACAGGTGCATTAATCCATCTTCAAAGCCCACCCTACTTCACTACTTTCATTGCATGAGCCAATAAGCTTACTTATTTATTAACAGAATTTGACTTGGAATGTCTCTCATTTGCAACAAAGAAATCTTAACTATTGGTTTTCTCTCACCATGGTTATCACAGCAGTCTCCCAAGTTATTTCTCTATCTATGGTATAACCCCCTAATGTTGATCATTCATTCTCTTGACAGTGATCTTTTGAAAAACTTTTAAAATCTATCCATGTGTTCCCTGCTTAATCTCCTACCATGATACCCTATCATCTTTAAAATAAATTAAACCTCATCAACCTGACACACAAGATATCAATTATTGAATTTTTTTCTGTCTCCCCAGCCTCATATCTCCCTTCCTCTGAATGTAAATTCTATGCTACAACCCTGGTCAAATGATTATGGCTCCCAGAACACAAGGTTATCATTCACCTCTTTGCCTTTGACATGCAGGTTTCTCATTGTAGAATTCAATTTAGCTCCATTCTCTTCAGCAACCACCTATTTTGAACCTACATTGTATCCAAATGTGTGCAATGTGCTGGCAAAGTTGTTTTCTCCTTGCTTACCTGATGCCACCCTGTTGTAAAGCCTGTCTCCTCCTTAGAGAACTGTCCTTTGTCCTCTGTTTCATGCTTCCTTTCTTGTTAACACATATCCACTGTTTCAATGGTTTGTTATAATTGGCCTCTGTTTAGTGTCTGTCTTAAAGGCAAGATACATTTATTATTTATCTCTGTATTTCCAAATTCCTAAGGTTGAGGTTGGTATATTGATTTATTCACACAATTAAGCAAACAGAAAACCAGACCATTAAAATTGAGAGTCACATTAGGTATGAGCTAATACTAAGGGTGAATGAGTGAGGTGACCTACTGCCTGCTGAAAAATGGCCCCTGATACTTGGCTTCCATGTAAGGGGGGCCATAGCAAGTGAAGTGGCTGATGGTGATTGGAGAGCATGTGCAGATGCCGGAGGCATGCACATCTCTGCTCAGATCATTGCTGGGAGGTAAATAGGCTCCATGTTGCCAGCACATCTGATGTTCATTCAAAAAAAGAAAAGAAAAACCCACCACACAGGGCCAATATGTTTGGCCTCCCTTCTATGGACTAAATATGTCCAGGACCCGATAGCATCCTCCAATTTATTCCAGTCTCATTTTGCAAGTGAGGAAACCAAAACCAGAACCAAAACACAGTTTCCCCTAAGAGATCACTTGATTGAGAGTACATGCCTCTCCTTCACACTCTTATGGACCCTGCATATTTAACAATTTGGAGCAGTTTATCTGTATCCCTCCTCCATCACAGTGCACGTTCTATGAGTGTAGAGAGTGCCCTTATCTTTCTCCTTTCATAGGACCAGGAACACAGTGCTCTGGAAATACTCCTTGAATGGATATTAAATGGAAATCATCCTCCTGGAAGACAGTATTTGACTCTTGGCATCATCACCACCTTTAACATATAGATTTGTAGATCCACTCAATAGGACATTTAATAAAACTTTCTATGCTGAACTCTTGAAAGTTGGGAGTGGAATGGATGGTGGATCTTAAAGTACTGGGAGAGTTATGTAGATAAGTCTCTTCTACAAGGCATGAAGGTGACATAGAAGAATAACGGCTTGTGTTAGGCAAAGAGGGAGAAGCATCAGTTATAGAGGTGGATATGGAGAGTTTCCTTAACTGAGTGACCAAGTGTATGTAGGGTTCTGACAAATAGAGAATGAACTGTTGGCCTGAGGAGTTGGTGTGCCACCTCAGTGAATGCTGGGCATACTTTCACAGTGTCTTGCTGCGTTCATTTTTGCCTCCATGAGCATCTCTGTACTAAGTAAACGTGTAGCAGAGTTTTCTTAGCTGTAAAAGGCAGAATAATGGCCTGCTACATATCCATAGCCTAATCCTCAGAACCTGTGACTATGTTAGGTTACATGGCAAAGAGTAACTAAGGTAATACATGGAATTATTGTGGCTAATCAGCTGACCTTAAAATAGAGAGATTATTCTGGATTATCCAGATAAAACCAATGTAATAATAGAGTCCTTATAAGTGCAAGACAGAGACAAAAGAGCCAGAGTCAGGTGTAAACTAAAAATAAAATTCTAAGCCCCAACCAACTGTACAAACCCCCTCTTGGCTAAGAAGACACCAGAAAAAAACTTGAAAACTAACAGGATGGGAGGTCAAATACACCTGGTTATACTCCCTCCCTTTTGGAGTTTAGAGAAAACAATGTTAAACTGGAGATCATAAGACTGACAGGACAGACTTTGTGGCAGTCAGATACCAAATTACAAACAAGACAAAAGGCCATGCCAGGCAAGGGTTAAGTCATCCACCCCTACACTTAAAGAATAAATTATGTTCTAATTGTCACAAATTTTTCCTTTTTCTCTAGCAAGAGGCTAAACAAATACTGGCCTTGAAATAAGCAATGTTGAAACTTTCCACTTTACCAATCATTAAACACTGACTAACTAAGGGCCCCCTGTCCCACCAGCCCTAACTAAAGCTTTGATTGGACAAGAGACTGATTTCAGCAACTTTCTCCCTATTAGAAGACCGCTGACCATGGATAGGTTTTGGTCAGTTTACAGAGGCTGCACACTTGAGTGCCTTTGTGTTCTGAGAAGACATTTAGACATACAGGATCTAATTGTCATGTATCTAAGTGTTAAGTCTCCACGTCAAAGTGAACATAGACTGTATGTTACATGCATGTTTATTCAGCACGCATTGTGTCAGGACCACCTTCCTGAATATTCAGAGCTTCTCCCACATCCTGTTAAATATGTATGTGTAGCCAATCTGTTCATCATAAAGCTCCTAGCCTAACCTCTCCTCCTTTGAAGTGCCGTCTCTTCTCTTTGCCAGAGACTATGCTTCCGACTCTGTGAAATGGTCATGTGTAGGCTGCAACCCTTTACAAGAAATAACATCTCCTTTTCTAAATGTGTGGATCTTGTGGTTTTTAAATTGACAGAGTCTGTGATATGTGACCATGAAGGCAGAGGTTAGAGTGATGAAGTTGTGAGCTTTGAAGATTGAGGAAGGCAACCATGAGCCAGGCTATGTAGGCAGCCTCTAGTAGATGGGAAAGGCAAGGAAACAGGGTCTCTAGAGTCTCCAGAAAGAAACACTCCCTTATTTTTGGCCTAGTAAGAGTCATTTTGGACTTCTGATTCCAGAATTGTAAGAAAAGTAATTAGCATTGTTTTAAGCCGCTGTTTGTGGAAATTTGTTGCAGCAGCCATAGGAAATTCGTATATTAGCTGTTTGACCTTGACAAATCACCACGACTGTTGGAGCCTTGCCTGTGTGACACAGTATATAAAATCAACCCTAAAAACTAGCTTTACTCTTATGATTAATATTGCATAGACAATACTATTGAACTAACAATAGTTTTAAAGGAGTGTAGGCCTCTGCCTTTATCATAATTGTGTTCAACCTACATGCTTAATTTTTCTGTTTACATGGTGCTATCAACCCTGAACAGCTCTGGGCAGAGAAATCTGGCTGACTCATTGCAAGCTTCACTGAATTCCCACTGCATATTGCCATGTTCACTGACTGAGGTTTTTGCTGGAAATATCTGTTGCCTAGTTAAGGGAGTGTTCCCTGCTTTGAAGCCTAGGCAACTGCATATGTGAAAGTTTCTGGTTTCCTGGGATTACAAATTAAATGTCAGGGAAGATAAAAATGCTGTGAAAGGATTCCAAGAAGCAGTGCAGTGAATTAGGTAAGGAGAAGAATCCCTGTTTGGCTTGGGAAGCACTTTCATTGAAGCCACTAATAGATAAGTCTTAGATGATGGCATTCCCCTCATCCACAGCTCCTCACCTATTATAATAAAATTGGATGTTGCGCTGGTTGAAAATCATGCACCCTTTCTCTCCCGAGTAAGATCAGGAATCAGAATAGGCTGTGTTTTTACCATTAGCAAGTTATATTTACATTCTCTTTGATTCTATTTCTTCATCTGTAATATGATACTAAAAGAGTAATAAAAGACACTGCAAAATTTAAACATGATAAGGCTAACATTTTTGACTGCTTACTATGTGCAAGGAATTGTTCCAAGTACTTTTAATGTAATATTTATTCTTCACAACATTATGAAACATTCTAGTTTTATAGATGAGAAAATTGAGGGATAGGGAGATACATTTCTCTAGGACTCAGAGGTACTAAGTGCTGAAAATTTTACTAATGTGCTTAAATGCCTCTCTAAGATTTGGTACTTGGCATGGTAAGGGTTCAATACTGTGAACTGATGTTATTATATATCTGCCTTGCAGTGTAGTGTAGTTGTTAGGATTAAGGAGAATGTCCTTCGAAAATAAAACAATAGCATGTAAGTAGCATTTCTACAAGGGAAATGCTATCACTCCTTCCTCTTTGTGCATTCTTAGCTTGCCTGGCATTTGCAACCACATCCTAATTCTTCTTCCTCCAGTATGTTCCCTGACCTCACAATGCTGTGAGAATGATATTCTAAAATGCAAACCAGAAGGTGGCATTCCATGACTGAAAGCAAATATGCAATATATTCAACTCCTATAATGTACTATAAAGGCCTTTCAACATGCCGTGGTTAACACCCACCTCTCCAGTCCCTCTGGGGCTCCATGTTCACTAATATACTTTATTCAAGCTCTGTTAAAATACTTACTTCATTAACTATGGCACACTAACCGTATCACATTACTTTTTGGCTGGACACATTTGCACATGTTATTTCTTGGATGTAGAATATCCTTACACCATTTTCATGCCAGGTCAAGCCATGCTCACCTTCAAAACTACGTGCCTGATGTGGTGCAATATTTTTAGTGAACATTAGATAATGTGCAAAGTGACGGGTCTACAAATAACATTTTTGCAAAAGGAAATATCTCATCTTTTGTTCAGTGTTTTTATTTCCTGGGTTGAATTCCCTCACTCCATTCCTTGTTTCTTGTTTTATTCACACAAGCCCCCTGGTTGTTTTCTACTTGACTTTTATCCTTCTGTTTGGTACACAGTTCAGGTTCTCCTAACTCCAGGATTCAGCTTCCTTCCCAGCTACATCATTGTTCCCCTTATTCACAGACAACCATCATGGTAATACCTCTTTGGGCTCCCACCACTTTCAGGACCTCCCCTTACTGGAGATTAAGGCCTGGGATTTTAGATCAAAGGTCAACTTCTTTTGAGAAGTCTTTTCTGATCTCTCCAGGAAAAGCTGTGCTCTCCTCCTATGGAGTTGGTTCGTTGTTTTACCACAGCATCCATCTTGTTGGGTGACTAATATGTACTGATTCTGTATCTAGAGTAGAGTGGGCCTCTCTAGAAAGCAGCAATAATGTTCTAACTATTCCTCTTGCAGGCCTTACCACTTAGGTTTGGATGAACCATTTAACCTTCTTTTAATTTCACTTTCCTAAACTATGAATGGGTATAATACTTTTCTATAGAGCTATAAGAATTAGGCACCATGTAAAAACATAGAATAGTGTCTGCACATAGTAAGAACTAATATTTGTTAGCCAATACTATTATCTAAATTCAAAGAGACACTGGACAATTTCCTCAAGACTGAAGGTGAAGAGGAGGAAGAGGGTTGGCTTTGCCTTCTCAACTTATTCAGAGGCCACAACTGATCAATCATTAACTATGGCATCAGCCTTAACCATCAGAGTGAAGGGTAAAGAACCAGAGTTATGAATTTGTTTCATTGCCATTGCATCAGTACCTAGTGCATCTGGAGTAGATCCTAGGCACCTATGACATCAGTGATGTCCAGCCTTCCATAGCCCATCTTTGTGGGGTTGGCTGTTCACTTTGCTGTTTGATTGTCTCCATAGGCCTTCTACCAGGGCTGCCTATGTCAAAGGATATACCCCTTTTGACCCATGACCTGGGCTTTGCCAAATCTCTTCTCTGAAGGCCAGATCTGGTCTTTTCTACATCATGGCTGAATGCTCCCAAAAGCCTGTTTATTCTACTGCTTGAGCACTATCAATTGGACTACTGTCTGGGGAGGACACAGCCCTATAGCCCAATTTGTGTTCTCAGCCCTGGCTTGTCCTCCTTATTCCCCTAGTGACACTTCTAAGTTTCCAGAATTTCTTGCTACTCAGAGTTCATATGAGTTATGTGAGAGGATGACTCATATTTTTGTAAGAGTCGAAAGACTGATGACAAGTAACTAGATTCTGATATTCCATCCCTTCCTTCCCAAGCCAATTTATAAATTCTGATGATGCATTTATTGGCAAAGGCTCTCCCTTCACTTCCTATTTCTATGTGCTTCAAGACCATCACTACATCTCACAAAAAAGAGAGTTGTTTGATCAAGCTCCTCATATTGTTTGGTTCGTTCAACTGCCTTTAAAAAAAATGGAGAAGAAAACGTGTTTTCTCTTAAACCTGGATATCAGTACAGGCTATCAGTTTGAAAGTAACTTGTAGCAAGTACTGCTTATTAATATTATCCATAAAGTCCATCTGGTACCCAAATTCCTATCATAAAATGAGATTTTGTGGTAGGAACATTTCAAAAAGAGCCTTTGTGTAATGCAAAGGGGTGTAACTACTAAATCAAAACCAATGAATGTTCACCCAGGCCCATCTTTCATATTCTTTCTAAAGATACCTTTGAATGCAGTGGGATGAATTCATCTTTTGGCATAACTTTTAATACCTAGATTGCCTCTTTGCACTATGCCAAATAGAAAACCTTCAGTCAGGGACAAAATCTCATCTGTAGAAATTATAATTTTGTGAGTTTGTTGAAAACTCAAAGGAAAATTTTCTCTAAGCACTGGTTTCCCAAAAGATCTTAAAAGGTACATTTTTGGAATTTTTCCTGGTGAATTAAATTGTGAACTGGACTATGTGACTTACTGCTTGAACAGTTTAGCTTGTGCTCTTCTTGATAAGAACTGAAGGAAATATGAATCATAAAAAATGACTTCAGAATTAAGTAACCAAACATAAGGATTGGGATGGGTAATAATGGAGTCCTATAATGGACTTATAAAAGTACATGACAGAGCTCTTCTATATATGTCTATTCACTTTTATTCTGGGCTTTAGAAATTATCGGATGCTATTTTCCATGTGAAACTCACTTTTTTGGACTTTGAATTCATGTTATTATTCTTGACTTTTAAACTAATTAATCTTCTTTGGTTTTATGAAATCAGGATTATCTTCAGCTATTCCTTTTCTAATTCTTCATAGTTTGTCAGTCAACAAGTCCTGCCAGTTTTGTCATTGAAATGTTTCTCTAGTTCTCACTCACTTCCACCACAGCATAACACAAGACTGTCAAAACACATACCCTCCAGTTACATTACCAGTATTCTATTTCAGGGTCAGCAAACAACTGCCTGTGGGGGAGTATGCCAACTGTTTTTGCTAAGAAAGTTTTATTGGAACACATCCATGTTCATATGTTTATGCATTGTCTGTGGCTTTTTTGGCATTACAATGACTGAGTTGAGTAGTTGCAAAGTCTAAAATATTTGTTATCAATCAGGCTTTCCACAAAAAAGTGTTTCATGACTCCTATTCTAGTTAGTACTTGCATCACTTGGGTAATTGTAGACAGTCTTCCCATTGGTTTCCTTGGTGCTACTCACTCTAAAACTAATCAATTAATCATACTGATGTCAAAATCACTTTCTTTCTCAGATTCTAGCAAATTCCATCTAATTCTTCAAGGTCCAGATTACCTTCAACCATAAATTTAGGAACTAAAGATACACAGGTGAGCAAAATAAGCCAGATTCTTTTTCTTACAGCTTTTGTTCTCTACTTTAGAGCAGATAGGCCATCAATCAGCAATGATATAACTGTGTAATCTGTACCTCGACAGGTATGATAATCTAGACAAACTGTCTAGATTTAAATACTAGCTCCATTCTATGCCATCTGTGTAACTACGAGACATTTACCAACTTTTAACCTCAGTTTTCTTATCTCTGCTATGGTTTTAGTCATTAAATGAGATCATTAATGTCAAACATATGATATTATGTCTGGCACATACAAAATAGATTTAAGCAATAATTATAGAGAAATTATAACTTTGGAAATAATGAGCAGAAATATTTAGGTTTGCCTTCAGTGTTGTGGAATAACTGGTATGACTGATGTTTACACTGAAATCCAAGGGTAGGCTATCAATAAGAAAAGGAACAGTGTTCTGGGAACTGGGATAAGTACATGCAAAAATTTGGAGGAAGAAAATTTTCTAATTCCCTGAATGCTAAATAATTGCTGTCATCTCTGTGCTCCCTATAGTACTATATTTATACTGCTAATATACCTGTTAACACATCATGTTACAGTTGTGCTTTTGAGGATATGGCCTGGTCTTACATTTTCATCTTTGTATTCCCAGCACTTATAAGAAGCTTAACACATAACACAAATGCTCAAAAAAATTTGTTTCGTAAAAGCCCGCAAAAGTCAAACAGCATGATCTTTCGAATCAAAAAAAGCCTAGGCTTAATATCAGGTCTGCCATTAAAAGGTGGATGACTTTGAACACATTGAATGACTTCTCTGACCCATGAGTGACTCAGCTCTCAAATGTGGAAAGGAACACCTGCTACACAGATTCGTAAGACTTAATTACAGAGCACAGGAAAAACTTTTGTTGTGTCTGCACATAATAGGTATTATTGATAATGAAGCTTTTATTAATTTGGACTCAGGGTAATAGCACAAACTCTTTTAGAGGTAAACTGAGCAACTGAGAGATACCAGCTGACTTCACAAACATGCAGTCCAGGTAAACGGACTAAATATCCAGGTTTTATGCCTACTTCTTTTCATTTTATCCAACAAATATTTATGGAGTGTTTACTCTGTGGTGGGTACCTGAGAAGGTGCCAGGAAATTTATATTGAACAAGACATGTCCAACCCCTGCCTTCTTGGAGCATACAGTTTAACACAACATGATTGTCAAGCATATCATGCATTTTGTCCGAGATAATTTTTTAAGCAATGTGTAAGTAGCCTGTGTAGACCCTTACTTAGGGTAAGTGAACTCTGAGTGTCTTTAATTGAGAAGGTACTGAGTAGAGCCAGAAGTGGCATATTTAATTTAACTGGGCCAACAAGAATGAGTATTTGTTTTGTTTTTGTATTTTTTTCTGCTTATATTCCCAGGAAGTAGCCAATACAAATACAGTGATTACTCACTCTGGCATCAATCCTACCACATAAGGCCTTAACCTTATTGAAATCACCTTCCCTTCTACTATGCAGGTTTCTCTGTACCTCCTGCTCACTATTCTCTACATGTGATAATCTGATAATAAACTAATTAATAAATATCATTTGAATAATATATGTCATAAAAAAGTAAAGATCAAATAAAAATAGATAAGAATGATAATGGCCACTCTTAACTTTCTTTTTACCACAATCTAGGCATTTTATATTACTCCTAGTCCTCAAAAACTATCACAATTTAGAAATTATTTAATTCATTTTGCAAATAGAAAACTAAGTCTCAGAGAGGTTATCTGGCTAAACTCATTTACTGGGTGAGAGAGTGCACTTGGATTGTAGTATAGATTCACCTGAGCCTGAAACCCATGCACTCTCCATGGTGCAACATCTCCTGTGAGAGGCAGAATAATGGTCCCCAAAATGTTCACATCCCAATTTCCAGAACCTGTGAATATGTTACCTTACATGGCAAAGCGGAATTAAGTTTTCATGTGGAATTATATTGGATGATCTGGGTAGCCTAATGTAATCACAGAAGCCTTTAAAAGTGGGTGAGGGAAGTAGAAGAGTAGGTAAGAGTACACTTCCACCAATCGTATCTAAGAGTATTATTTTGCTGTAGTCTTTTTAATGTGATGGGTAGGATCAACCTTGTTTATCACTGTTAATCCGTCAGGAATAGAATGGATACTAGTTACTTTAACATGTATTTATTTAATTAGACATTAATTCTTTCAACAAGTGCTTGTCAACAAATATATTTTTCAATAAAAGCAATTTTTATGAGATAAGATGTGATGTGGGGACTCAGCCCACTTTTGCTAGCTTTGAAGTTGGAGAAAAAGGCCACAGGCTAAGGAATGCAGGCAACCTCCAGAAGCTGGAAAAAGAAAATAAATAGATTCTTCCCTAGAGTTTCCTGAAAGGAACACAGCCCTACTGACACGGTGATTTTAGCCCAGTGTGAAGGTTAATTTTATTTGTGTCTCTAGACAATACAGACTAACACACACTGTGAGACCTATGTCAGGCTTCTGGTCTACAGGTATTATAAGATAATAAATTTATATGGTTTAAGTAGCTAAGTTTAAGTTAATCTGTTATGGCAGCAATAGAAAACTAGTACACCACCTTTGTAGGCACAAAATGATTTAAAAATATATGCCAGAAAGTGATAGAGTTACATCTTATCATCCTGTTGGAAAGTACTTTAGAGGATCAGAACTTAGAAAAAAGATGCATTCAGTATCAATTTTGGTATATGAGTAAGACTTCATGTAGAAATAAAGAATTCTAAGGATGAATTTAAATCAAGTCTTATTAAAATAGAATGTGATTGCATATTATAGCTGGGAGTTATAACTGAAAGGAGAGAAGAGAAGGAAGGAGAAAGAAACTAAAAACAGGAAAGGAAAGGAAAAAAATTTCAACTGTGTTTCTTTAAAAAAGAAAGCAGATTCGAGTAACTTATTTTTTGTAATTATTGAGAAGGAAGCAGCATGAAAACAAAAATAATAGAGCAAGAAACATCTTTTATCATTGCTTTCAGTTCTGGATCTTTGCATTACATTAATTCAATAGGGAAGTTTTTCTTCCCTCTATGCCTTATCCAAGCAATCATTTTACCTTTTTGAAAAATAAATAATACAAATAGGCTTTGTGGAGATCTTGCATTTACTCATGAAAATAATAGACAGATCTGAATTATTTATAAAGCCAATTATTTTTACAAAGACACTGAATGGCAGGTAATGGCGAAGGAGGGATTTGCTGGTAATTTAATTTTAAAAAAATTGTGAAGAAATCTGTGCCAGGTTTTAAAGCTTAATTAATCTGTGGTGCATTAATAGAAATGCTTGAAAATAAGCCCGTCTGGTGGTAACTTTGATTAGAGTGGGAAAGCTGCAGGCAAATCTAGTATCACAATGCTGCCTGCAAGTCCTTTTGGGCTTTTGCTTGCAAACAAATGTAAAGATGTGTGGTTATATGAACATTATTCTGAATTATATTCCAGGAAAAAAAAACTGAGCCTCAAAAGTTAAGAGCTAGACTAAGGCTTGAAATAAGGTTGCAAAACTCTTAAGGTTTACTAATTTTCCAGAATTCTAGAGAGAAATAGTTTCTTCTCACTTGAAACATTCCTTAGCTTGTCTATTCTTTGTTAGAGATGACTGTTGTGAGTTTAAGAAAACATCTATCATGATGTCTTTGCAATAACAGCTTTTTGTACTCTCATGTATCAGTTGATAATTTTGATTAATAAGGTGCTGGAGTCCTTCTAAATTGAAACATCAAAATAAGCATATGTGGAAAAAGAACTAACAGTACCAATGTGTGCTCAGTGAAAAGTAAATTTTCCACTATTCCAGACCCCTGCTCCACCTCCCAATGACAATCAATGTCACCAGTTTCTTAATCAGCTTCCTAAAAATAGTGTGCTTATACACAAACCACTTATCCATTTATTTTACACATTTTTTTACAATGAGTAGTATTCTGCATCTTGCTTTTCTCATTTAACAATGCATTTCAGAGATAATTTGCTATCAGTACTTATAGGTTTTACTTCACACTTATCAATAAAGGGAAATTCTTCCATTTAATAGATATATCATAATCTATGTAAGTAGTCTTCTATTGATAGGCATTTATATTATTTCCAGGATTTTACCATCACAAAAACTCCATAGGGAATGTACTTGAGCATGTGTTTCTGCACTCATATGAGTATGTCTGTGGGGTACCTTCCTAGAAGTAGACTAGCATGACTAAAGCAAATAGATGTTTGGCCTTCTAACAGAGATTTCTAAATTGTTCTCCAAGAGGTTGTTCCAATTTACATTTCTGCCAATGATATCTAAGAATATTATTTTTCTGTAGTCTTTTTAATGTGATAGATATGATCAACCTTGCTTATCATTGCTAATCTGTCAGGAATAGAATGGACACTCATTACTTTAATATGTATCTATTTAATTGGAAATTCATTTATTCAACCAGTGCTTGCCAACAAATAAATTTTTCAATCAAAACAATTATTACAGGTAGATTTTTCCAGTTATCTATTGCTGTAGACAACTATCCCAAAACTTAGTAGCTTGAAACATTTTATTACTATTTTATCTCATGATTCTGTGGGTTGGGATTTCAGAAAGAATGCAGTGGGAACAGCTGGTACCTGTACACAAAGTAAAAATACAAACTGTGTTAAGTGCTATAAAATGTATACATGAAGATCCTCATCCGGTCTCTGGGATTAGGGCAAGGTTTCCTTGAGGAATTGAAATTTGAAATGAGATCAGAAAAAAAGGGGAGGAATGGAGTATGTAAAGAGCACCAGTGCAGACAGCAGGGCTTTAGAGAAAAGGTGGAGTGGGAAGAGAGGGGACTGATAGGTAAGGCATGTATTTCAGTGAAAGGCTAGAGCATTTACAAATTCTTTAAAATGGGAGATGACATGATGGTTCAAGGACCCAAAACAAAGTCAAGTGGCTACAGAGCACAGAGCTAGGAAAGAAGGCACAAAGGCTTTTCTTATGGGCCATCTTAAGGATTTAAGTCTTTATCCAAAAATCAGTAGGTACTAAATAACTAGGAATTGCCTTCCCACTCCAGGCTCTTGGTTTATTACTGTGTCCTCTCTCAACAATCCAGACTCTGCCCATGGTTCAGGCTCCTGTGACAATGTCTTCCTCCCATCCTTTCCAGTCTCCTGGTTTATTTATGGAAATAAATCAGGCAAAGGATTTGAGATGCTGGAAGGTTTCT
Organism: Pongo pygmaeus; assembly: GCF_028885625.2. Classification (NCBI taxonomy): domain Eukaryota; kingdom Metazoa; phylum Chordata; class Mammalia; order Primates; family Hominidae; genus Pongo; species Pongo pygmaeus. The sequence continues at coordinate 161,347,582 of NC_072373.2, read as the reverse complement.
CTTTCCGATGGTTACCCTATCAGGAGTTAGTGCAGGGAAAAGAAACAATTCCATGTCTTTCTAGAAGTAAGGGTTTTAATGTAAGGAATTAGGTGCTTATAAAATGATTGGAGGGTCTATGGAGAAGCAAAGTCAGGAGGTCTACTAGTGAACTACTGATTGCAAGATCTAGCTCCTGTAGGTGAAAACCATCAAGACACTACTGGTGCTGCAGTCACAGTCACAGCTGCCTCACACCCATGGAACACCAGAGCAAAGAGTACAGTCATCTCCATCATGGACATTTGTTGGAACTTTGGGGAAATGACTCCCACATGCTTTCCACCTCCCAAATCTTGAAGGAGTACATTTCGTTGAAAGAAACCTAATTGTATACACAATCCTATTTGCAAGACAGCCAGTGCTAAGTGGTTTTCTAGCTTGTAATTGCTGAACAACATGAAAGGCAGTGGGAATAAATGCTGAGAACCAACAGATAAGGTCCAGTACATTCACTGAACCTCTCTTTCCTGAGAGAAACGTTGAGAAATAAGCAAGGGATGAGAAATAAGGAATGAACCATAGTAAATGCTCAATGATTTTCAGTAATAATTGAGGCTGTGGTCCGGGGAGATAAAAATTCAAAATGCCTGATACTGTGTTGGTCATTGTATGTACTTTTCGGATGAATGTCCCCAACAGATAGCACCTTGTTTCTCTAATCTGTTTGCAAAGAAGTTGAAAAATATTACAAAAAGTAAACATGGAGATCAAAATGTTTCATTCACAATTCACTGAAAGTTGAACTTTTATGTGTAGGATTATGTTACAGGTGTGTTATGTATGATAGTCTTTTCCATTATAACCAGAACTTTGATTCTTTTTCCAGTATATGTAATTATTAAAGTAATGTATCTAATTACTTTACCAGGTTTTGAGAAATAGTGTAATTGCCTGCAACTGAATATATCATATAATGAGAAAATGTGAGTTATCATTCTTGTCACTTTCTTGAAAAGTCACAACCTTTTGGTACTTCAATTTCCTCACATGTGAAAATAGAATTTTTGGGTTAAAAAATTTCCCAGGTACATCCTCTAAAAGTCTACTTTATTATTTTGTAATTTTATGAATTCAGTAAATTGAGTTGGATGCAGGCATAACCATACTGAATCTTCCATTTTGGTTTGAAGTCTAGAAGCTGCTTAGAAACTTTGAACTACTCTTCTCTTGTTGCTTTAAAGAAAACAAACCTATAAAGGTTTCTTTAGGTTTCTCTTTATAGGTTTCTCTCCACATCTCACTACATAGATTCTTTTTCATCCCTGAGGTAAAAAAACAATCAGTACATTATACTTGTTTTTCAAGAGGAAAGTTTGCAGTATTGGAAACATCCCTTTAAATCACCCTATGTAAACTTTCCCAGTGAGCAGAATGTCCAGTAATTCAGCATCCATAGCATAGACTTCTTATAATTCGGCATCCATAGCATAGACTTCTTAAAATCTGTCACTGGTAGTTAGCAAATACCATGAGAGCAGTTGAGGTCCAAGTCCTCATTCAAGACAATGTAACCATTTTGACCTACGAGGACTCCATCTACATACATTCATTCAACTTTCTCTGAAGACTCTTGTGTCACAAACAAGAGACCTCTATGCAGCGTGAGGCTTCTTATTTGAAAAACCAATTTCATGAACAATAAAATTTCACATTTTTTGGTTCTTACCAATTACAGTTGCTTGAAATGGATGCTGGGTTTTCATGAGCTGCTTTTTTAAAATACAAAGAACGAAGGCTTCCCAGGCATTGCTAGAGGTACCAGCTGTGGTCCTGCTGTGAGGACTTGTATAGGGCTGTCTTGTTCTATAAAAGACAGTAAAAAAATTTGAATTTGTATTGGGCATTTTTCCCTTCCAGCTGCAGAGTTTTTTTTTTTTCTGAATGCAAATTTTTATGTTGATGCTTCTTCTATCTTTATATCCTTTTTTGACCACTGGAGCAATTTATTGAATGTGATCTTTCTGGAAAGATTTTTGTCTTTCTAGAATTAACATGCTGAGTCAGAAGCTGTCCTATATATCCACCAAGCATAAACATCAAGATGCCTGACTATGTCAAGCTTACTCTGTAAGACGAAGCTATGAGTCCAAATGCCTATCAATATTTTTATCTCTTTTCTAATGGGATATCTTATTTTTCTGCTGTATTAATTTTCCTTTTCAGATGCCTGAGGTTGTATGACATTACTAATTCTACCTATTATAACTCAGTGTGGCTGTTTATCTGTAATGTCATTGCAAGTTTACCTGTAATGTTACCCAATATGATGGTATTTGAAGATGGGGCTTTTAGGAGATAACTAGGTTATGAGGGTGGAACCTCATTAAGGGGATTAGTGTCCTTACAAGAAGAGGCAAGGAACTACCTCAGTCTCCTTCCACCGTGCAATGATAGAAGAAGTCAGCTATGTGCAACCTGAAAGAGATCTCTCACCAGAACCTGACCATAGTATCACCATGATCTCTTACTTCCAGCCTCCAGAACTGTAAAAAATACATTTCTGTTGTTGACCAGCCACCTATGCTATGGTATTTTGTTATAGCTGCCCAAGCTGACTAAGATACTGACTTTAAAAAAGGTTCAAAAGTAACTGGAAGGTTGAAGGGGAACCTGAAGGAGTCATGCAGACTGATGGCTGCTGAAAATATTTCCTGGGGACTGTTCATTTATTGAGCCTGTGCTCCATGTCATGCACTGTGCCACAAGCTGAGACACAACAATTAAGTCTGTGACCTCAAAAAGCTCACACCTAATGGACAAATGAACAAGCTGCTTCAGTAGAGTGAGACGAGTGCGGCATTGGTGAGGGATATATGCCAGGTGGTTGGAATAAGCAATAGTTGGCTTCAATGTCACCAAGTAATTGGTGACATTTGTGCTGAATATTCAAATAGGATGTGGTGGCTTATCAAGAGGTCCAAAGCACAACAAAGGAAATATTCAATCAGTGGGGCCAGGGATGCAGAATTCTGCTCAGGAGAATAGCATATGCAAAACTGTGGAGAAATTTATCCTTAGAAAGCTATTAATGTTTTGGCATCGTTGGATACCAAGTTGAAGAACTACTTAAAGAGTTATAGGACTAAATAGATACATATCAGAACAGTGAGATTTCTCCTCATTACTTTAGGGACCACACTGCTTCTTTTCTAATTGAGGGTTTTCCCTTTCTTCGGCTGATTTTCCTTCTCAAATCACTGATGTAATCATTACATTCTTAGAATTCCTCATGTTAAACTTTGATTTTCAAGTAAATGTTCAAAACCCTGGCTTAATAAGGTGGATACAGAAATGACAGTTACTTTTTTGGGAAAGACAACACATGTCATTGTGACACTGTAGGGAGAGAGGCCTGGGGAGGGGTGAGGAATATTGAGAAAGAGTGGCTCAGAGGCAGCCAGAAACGACTCTTCATGGAGAGAATGGAAGTCTCCTAGAAGTGCCCAAAATGAATATAAGAACTAATAGGAAAACAAACTAAGATCTCCTTTTTCTAATGGAATGGTGGTGTTCTGCTGTTGGAACTGAAGAGACAGAATAGGAAAAATTGCAAGTTGATAGAGTCTTGGAGTAAAATAGTATTCCATGCCTTCATGGAATCAAGGAAATGGAGAAAATAGTTAACATTAGGGATAGAGTGATGAGGAAGACTCAAGGAAATATTGAGGCTGAGGAAGAGGTAAAGGTTGAGGTAAAGCTCAAAGTTGGCTCAATGCTTGGATATAGAATGAGGGATTGGCATAATAATAGGAGATATCTGTTGCACTAATATTTTAGCACTAATATGGCTATTATGGTTCCAAAGAAAAAATACTACCTTCAGATATTGCATCTGAATATTCCTTGAGCTAAGAAATCAGTGCTGAAGCAGATATCAGTGAGGGTTTTCTGCCCAGAATCAAAATTCAGTATATGTTCTTTTGTGGGAAAGGAACACATTAAGTAAAATATTCCAGAAATTTTCTCATTCATAAATCTGGCAAAAGAAAGAATTTAGCGTCTGTACTGGAGTCCTGGGAACCACAGCAAGTAGATTCCAAATTTCCAGCCAGGAAAGCAGAAGTGTTTTCAGGTAAAGTGATGAGCTTTACAGAGTAGAGGTCATCAGGAGTTTTCAACATGTAAAGGTGGTCTATATACTGAGTGTTAATAAATGTGCTTTGTAGCATTTCTGTTAATTATACTCCCTAATATAAATTTATGTTCAGAGTGCTTATCTAATATTTCAGGTTTTCGCAGGAGTACTGGAAAACTATGGGGTAGATTTCCAACCCCATTTTTTTCATGAAAGTGATTACATAAGAATTCATGAACAATTTCATTGTTGAAAATACTATATAATTTTATTTCCATTGTGAGCAAGTATACCATACTGATAGAGATGTGAATAGGCAAGCATTTTGAAGAACCAGGAAATCATGGAGTAAGAATTTCAGAAAATTTATGTTTAATCCTAAGAGATTTAGCAGAGCTCTAGGGCAATGAGTTAGTAATGGAAATTCTGACGAGGAGTTAGCACAATGGTTTACGAGAGGTAGTACGAAAACCAGAGTTCTGGACAGGACTGTTTATAACCCAATAGGGCAAGAGAACGTCTGAAGTTAGGAAAAGGAAGTTGGTTAAAAATCTGAAAGTGATTGTCATGGTTTTGAGCAGATTTAAGATTCAAAGATATTTATAATAAAATTGGAGCCATAAACTAACAGTCCTTGTAGAGAACAAAACAAGAGAAAGGATGAGCTCAGATGCATTCCTGAAAATTTGCTATTATGATTCTAGCTTGATGTTAATGTCTTTGAGGGAAACTGAGATGCAGCACAGAGCTTTGTAACCAAAACTATTCACTCCTTTAAGAAGCCTTCTCAAAATGTTTATTCAACTGTATCTTTACCAAAAAGAAGTAGCCTCAGACAGGTTCTTCATGGGTACTCCTCAAGATGTCTCCGTGGACAATATGAAGCCAAGGTAAAAGATCTCTTTGTTAGAAGACAATAGGTGACTAGTCACATGGGCAAAGTGGCATAGGGCGTGGAGGAGGACTAGGGAGAATGGGTACCTCCTTTGATTCTTGCTGCAACCTGTCAATAACAGATGAGACAGATGAACCAAGAACTTCCATTTAACATTTCGTGGAGGTCATTATGGGAGTGAAATAAGCCAGGCACAGAAAGACAAACATCACATGTTCTCATTCATACATGGGAGCTAAAAAAGTGGATCTCATGGAGGTAGAGAGTAGAATGGTGGTTACCTTAGGCTGAGAATGGGAGTGGGAAGGGAAGAATGAAGAGAAGTTGGTTAAGGGTTACAAAGATACAATTAGAGAGAAAAAATAGGTACTAGTATTGGTAGGACAGTAGGGAAATCATAGTTAACAATAACTTATTGTATATTTTAAAATATCTAGAAGAAAAGAATTGTAATGTTCCCAATGCACACAAAAAAGATAAATATTTGAGGTAATAGATACCTCAGTTACCCTGATTTGCTCATTACACATTGTATCAAAATAGCACCTGTATCTCAAAAGTGTGTACAACTATTATATGTCAATTTTAATTTTTAAAAAATTCACAGACATAATGTGCAGCGATTCACATTTTATTTATTTTTGAAATGTTGTGCCATCACATGTTTATAAGAAGGAAAAATATCTTAAATATAGTAAACAGTAAAAGCCTGACAGGCTCTTGAAGACATTAGCCAGAGTCACATAGCAATGGATCTTCCATGTTAACACTGAAAATGCCTGGCCAGAAAGTCCTTCACTACTGAGAGGAAGATTTTAAACTCAGCATCTCCACCAACACTTTACTTTGATTAGAGAGCCTGTCAATAGGTTTGATCAATGTTCTGCTTGCCTGGTGGTACCACCTAAATTCTCATTTGCAGCTGTCACTTTTTAGGGAATTGCAAACTCTCAGATCATTAAAGTGGCATGCCATGTGACTCACATTTGACAGACAATCGCTTACTAAAAATATCTGTCCTGATCAGTGCTGATGTTCTAAAAGGGTATTTTCAGCTTCTTGTTCTCTCTGCCTTTCTGTGATGACACTGTACCCGGTGAGTTAAAAGCAACAGAAGAAAGAGCATTATTAAAGGCAGCAGATTATTGTAGAACATGGCCTGCCAATGGGGATTTGGGTCGGAAGCAGGAGCTCATGCAGCCCTGTAAAGGTAATATCTCTGCTGATCCTTGTAGCACATGGACCTGTCACTGCATACTCCCACGCTTCTCAGACAGCCATAACTCTTCTCTCCAAATGGCCTTTAATTAGAACTGCTGTCGCTGTTGCTTGGTTGGGTAGGTTTGATCTCACTTTGTTCAAGGCCATTATAATCTCTCCAGGTTCATGTTCAATTGGTGTGTCAGAGATCAGGGCCTTGCATGATTTCTCAAATTGACAAGTAGTGATGGTTATGGGCTGGGATGCCTAGATACATTGTGAGAAGTGGGTCTCAAGACGTCATTACGAGGTTAATCTATGGTGTTCTCAACTCCTCTATTACATATGTCCTGGGATTTAAACAGGATGGGTAACAAATGGCAGGGTAGAAATTGGCATTATAAGCTGCCTTCTTTTGTGAATCCTACTTACATGACTTGCCCACTCTGGGATTTGGAATTTTAACTGTAATTGTCATTGTGACTTACCCATTCCAGTGTCTACCTTTAGCTATTGCTGAAAGAGTCGCTTTACAAACATTCTTGATATTTCTGTTGAGAAGTATCTATTTCCAAACTGAATACCACATCAATAATAACTACCCACTCAATAGAAATAAGTTGTTATTTCTCCTTATGTCATGTTTTCAAAGATCATTTCTTTACTCTAAATCTAGAAGCCCAAGATCGTGCTGTTTAAATATTTCACCCTCACTATATACAGGCTATTTTTGCTGACACTTGGTGTTACTACTTTGTTGTAAGTGAATGCAGTGAAAATGTAACTGACATTTTTTCCTTCTGCCATGACTGTTCAGTCCTCTAGAATTGCATTGAATGATGAACTCAATCAATAAGTCAGGGCCCAGTGTCTACCCAGATTTTGAGCTAACTGAGGCAGGGACAGAGAACATGGTTCTCCAATATGGTTAGTATTGGATTGAAGATTTATTTTTAACTATCTGATGAGTTAAAGATAAGGCCTATGGCTCTGTGTAATCTCTTGAGTTATAGAATCCTACTTGCATTTCCTCTCTTCTGGTCCATTTCATAGGAGTGTATTTTTAAACTGGGTTCTTTGCCCAGCACTCCACATGAACTGGAACTCTTCCTGAAATCTCACATCTTCTCATGGGAACTGTGACCACCGGGTCGCTCCCACATACTTCCTCTCTTAAGGATCTGTATTCCATTCTAAGTGACTCTGTAATTAGTCGGAATCTTTCCACAAAGAGTCTGGAATTTCTCTCCACAATATTCTCTTATAAAATTAAGTTCTTCTAACTCTCTTCTCCCATTGATGAGGGCCCCCAACACCTGGCTTTGTAAAACTGCCATTCCTCTCACCAGCCTCACAGCCTGATTTTTCCAGCCCATGCAACAATCTGGAGTGACTGAGGCTACATCTAATCCTAGAATGCTGTGGTCACCATTGGTGAGTTTGTGCTAAGGTTCTAGAACACTTCATACCCAAACCTCCTCTCAGCATAATTCATTACTGATAACACCACCAATGCTATAGGACTAGGGGAAGAGGGAAGGGTAATTTAGTTACATTCTGTAAAGGCTTCTTAAAATTTTTCTGCAGAGCTATATTAAATCACAATTTCTTTTTCTTTTTGTTTGTTGAAACTTTTAACTTGCTTTAAATTTTTATTTCAGTTATACATGTATATTGTCCAAAATGTTAGTTAGTGCTTCTAGGCTGATCATGGAAAAGCAGGAGTTTCTGTCTCTAAATATCCTTTCATCTGATTCTCACTCCATGAGGACAGTCTCTTTATGCACATTTCACTGTTTCTTCTGGTATTTAATACCATATTTCTAAAATTAGCTATCTATTGCTGTTTCTTGCTTTTTCCAGTTTTGAGGTTATTTATGCATTTTGAACTCATGGAAGATGAGCCTTAGGGTTCTCACTACCCTCCAGTCACCATAGTCTCACCCAAGTTTTATTCCACCCCTCCTCTGAGCATATTTCTATCACCATTTAGATTGAACAAAAATGTAATATGTTTATTATTCTGACTCTCAACTCTGTTCATACCTCAACTAAGGGGTGTACTATCATTATACTTTCTTTCTTCAACTTTTAATTTTTCCTGAAATGGCTAATTGTTTCTTTTCTTTGTTTGTTCAGTTTTCTTTTTATGTACCATGAATTCATCACCAAACTCTCCAATACAACAATGAAACGCCTCTCAATTATGTCAAAGTGGTAGGGTAATCTATTGCCCTATTTCTTTTAATATTACTATCCCTCCTGGAGCACTCTCTTTTTCTTTTCTAATCCAGACAATCTGCATGCTGGTTTTACTGCACAGCTGCCACCCTGGGATTTCCTTTCACTTTCCTTCTAGGATTCCTCTAACTTATACACTGTTTCCTGCATCCTGTATCTTCATCTTTCTTGGTTTACTACATTCATTTTGGTAGAACATATCCATGGTAGAGAGATTCTAAGTTACTGCCATTATTCCTACATCCTGATATTCATGCCCTTGCATTGGTGGGGACATAGAAGCTTGCTTTTATCTAATATAATATGGCAAAGATGATGGATTGTCAGTTCCATGATTATATTACATAAGATTGTAATGCATAATGCTCATCTTACTAGAAGGCTCTCTTTCTTACTGGCTTGAAAAAAAAAAAAAAGCTTCCATACTGTGAGATGTACTATGGAGAGGGTCACATAGTGAGGTGGTGAGGGCAGCCTCTGGCTGACACTCAGCAAGAAACTGATGTCCTCAGTTTAACATCCTGCAGGAACTGAATGCTGCCAACAAACATGAGAATGTGGGAGCAAATCCTTCCCAGTCGGATCTTCAGATGAGAGCAAAGTCCCAGTTATCATCTTGGCTATAGCCTTGCAGAGAACCCAGCTAAGTCATGCCCAAGCTTCAGCTCCAAAGAATGTATTGAATAGTTAAAATATACAGTTTTAAGTCACTAAGTTTGTGGTAATATTATTACACAGCAAAAGATACGAATATAGACTTCAGAACCTGGAAGTAAATATTAAAAATTGTGGAAAGGACTTTGGAACTTGGCAGTGGATGGAGGCTGGAAGAATTTTGAGAAGAATAACAGAAAAATATTGATAGATTGTTATAAATTTGGACTTTAAGGATCCTGCCAGTGAGGACTCAGAGGCAGCGAGTAACACATTATTGGAAATTGGATAAAGGAGCATCCCTCTTATGTAGTGGCAGAAAGCTTAGTGAAATTGTGACCTGCAGTCATCTGGGAAGGAGAGCATGTAAGTAATAGACTTATTTAGCTAAGAAGATTTCCAAACAAAGTGTTGAAGTTTCAACCTAGTATCTTCATGCTGCTTATGGTAAAATGTGTGAGGAGAGACATACTGTGAGGGAAGACAGTAAATAAAAAAGAAACAGAAATTGATTATTCTGAAAAATTTTAGCTTCTCCATATGTCAAAAGACATTAAAATTAAGAGATGGCTTCCAAGCACTGTTAGAAAAGTATAGTCTTGACAAAAATCCAAGTGTATGCCTATACAATTTTTTATTAAAACTTCAGATCAAAGGATCATAGTAGTACTCAATCACACAAGGAGCCCTTGAAAGAGACTAAGAGTATGCTTCTTGGAATCTCTCAATCAAACCATATGGCATTTAGAAATATTAAGGGTATTGTTCTTCACCTATCTCAGAAGGAATCCGAAGTGCAGAAGAACTTGAAAAAAATGTGACTTTTGCCTGATGGAGTGGACCACAGAAGATTTAAACATTTTTGAAAATGTTATTTCAGCAAAACCACTGCCAGCTTGAACTGAAAGGTAGAGGGACAGTGTCAAACACAAAGAGGCTATCAACCACTTAAATTCTATTGGCAAGATGCAGGCTAATATAACTGCTGAGTAACAAATGCTTGTTATACTTTTCTTGACTCAGAGGGTAGAACTAAAAGTCCAGAACCAGGGAAAATAATTCCTAGATCTTCAAAGCTAATCAAGAAACTCCCAACATTTGTGAAGCTGGCTTTTAGAATTGCTGTGATTCAGTGATTCTTGCATACTATTTATCCTCCTTTTTAAAATGAAAATGTCTATAGCTGTTATCCTATGCCTGTCCCATCACCATAATTGGAGTGTGTGGGGGGAAGGTAACTTGTCTGTTTGGTTTTAAAGATCCATGCATCAAGAGGAGCTACACCCAAGAAAACTCATCCATGCCTGGACTTAATTTATATAATGAAATTCTGAACTTTCAATAGATGCTGTAATAGGATGAGAGTTTTGGAGATCTTGGGAGGGAATGAATGTATTTTGCATGGGGAAGGGACATGAATCACTGAGGCCCAGATGATGGACAATGGCAGACAGACTCTAAAAATGTCCCCATGATCTCCACCTCCTGGTATCCATATCTTCTACAATCCCTTCCCCTTATTCAATAGAGTACATAAGAAGGACAGGATTTCACTTCTGTTATTACATTACATACAATTGTAGTACCTGTCTTGCTGGAAGACTTCCCCTTTCCTGGCTTTAAAGAAAAAGTTACAAATTGTGAACAGCGGCCCCATGTAGAAGCCATGTTACAATGAACTGAGGAAAGCCACCAGACAACATCCAGCAAGAATCTGAGGCCCTCAGTCCGCATTCCTCAAGAAACTGAATGCTGCTGACAAAAATACAAGAGGAAGTGGATCCATCCCCAGTCAAGCCTCCAGAAAAGAACCCAGTCTTGGCCAAAACCTTGGTGGTAACCTTGGAGAAGACTCAGCTAAGTTGTGCCTGGACTTCTGACTCACTGAAACTGTGGGATAATAAATGTGTGTTATTTTAAGCCAATAAATTTGCAATAATATTATTATGCAGCAAAAGTTAACTAATTTAGTATCTTTCAGTACCTTATCCTTGATTGATGTTTGTTCTATATAAAATTGCATACTTAAAATATATAATTTTTACTCAAAATTTTGAAAAATAATAGTGTCTTCTAACCCATAATGTTGATATTTAGAAATCTGATACATTATAATTTTTGAACCCTTGTATCTAGTCTCTCTTTTTTTTTCCTATTATAAGCTTCTAGGATTTTTGCTTGATGCCAAATGTTTAAAAAGATAATGTTCATTGATGCAGGTCATTTGGGTGGCCTCTGCCAATTTAGAAGCAGATGTCCACCAGTTCTGAGAAATTTCTTTTTTTAAACGCTAATTTCGTCTTTTTTTTCTAATTTTCTGTTTCTAGATAGCCTATTAACCACCTTCCTGAATCAATCTTCAGACTTTTGTATTTTTTCTCTATTTTCCAAACTTTTAATCTTTTTATTTTCTTGGACCTTTTCTTAACTTTATCTGCCAACTCATTTGTGAAATGTCTTATTTCTGTTGTCATGCCTTTAATTTCCAAGTATTCTTTTTATTTTTATTTTTTTCATTTTATTCTAGGTGTTATGCCTGGCTCACCAGGCAATGAAATAATGACTGGTCCAGTGGGGTTTGTACTTGAGCAACGCAAATTAAAAGATGGCCTATCACAGCACTACTCCTCAGAACTATAAAGTTCTCACATACTTTATTATTTTTGACCTCATTTGATCATAACACACCTTCTTCCAGGTCACCAAGGATAAAATTCCTGGTGACTGTAGACACGGAGTTTGGAGTCAATGAGATCTGGGCTTGCGTCCTGGTATTGCAACTTAATAGCTATGGCATCTTGGGCAAATTCTTTAAATTCCCTAATGTTCCAGTTTCCTCATCCATAAAATGAGACCAGTGATTTTGGAGGCCAAGGTGGGTGGATCACGAGGTCAGGAGTTTGAGACCAGCCTGGCCAACCTGGTGAAACCCCATCCTTACTAAAGATACAAAATTTAGCAGGGCGTGGTGACTTGCACCTGTAATCCCAGCTACTCGGGAGGCTGAGGCAGGAGAATCGCTTGAACCTGGGAGGTGAAGTTTGCAGTAAGCTGAGATGATGCCTTTGCACTCTAGCCTGGGCGACAGAGTGAGACTCTATCTCAAAAAAAAAAAAAAAAAGAAAGAAAAAAAAGAAAATGAGACCAGTGACTTCAACTGGCTAGTGTTAGGTTGAATCAATATAATTCCTACCAAGTTCTTAATATATTGCAGGGTAAGTGAACCATAAATGTGTCTCTTGCTGTTGGTGTTGCAGCCCTTCTTTAGAGTCAGCTGGAGAAATACTTCACAAAGCTCTCCTTGACTGTCTTTATTACATATTTAGTTTCTGTTTCTCTATGTTTCTACTTCACTAGTTCATGCTTCCCTTATATAACCCTTTTTGTCTTCTAGTTTCATACTCTAAGATCCTTGAAGGAAGGCCTTATGCCTTTTCATTCACATAATTTCAATGCCTAATACAGTGTCGGCATCGCACTAATGCTCAGTAAATGATTTTTGAATGAATCCTCAAATGAATTTTACATTTTGTGCAGTGGAATTTGTTCTTAGTCAATTTTTGCTCTGTATCTGCATCCACACTTGCATCTGAGGCTGTAGAGGCATTGTTGATATAAATAGCTTTTAGCAGCTTAATACGCCATAAGCCGCAAGGGAGATAACTCTGAAGCAGAATCGCCTACAAGCACAAATTTCACTAAAAAATTTGTTCAACTCAAGGACATAATTTATTTCTATTCTTTGTATATACAAAGATGTAAATGAAGCACCAGAATAACCCTTTGTATTAAAGAAAAATCATTCTTTTAGACCTAACTGAAGCCCCACCTCTCCCAAAATGACTTTCTGGGCAAAGCAGACCCAACCAGATTTTCTTTCCTCCTTCTCTTCCCTGTCTATGTTCTTCCTTTCTCATATATTTATTGCCCCATTACACACAGCATCCCAGGTATTATGGCAGGTGCTAAATATTAAGTCATAAACTCAATAGACATAATGTCTGCCTCTGCAGAGCTCACTTTATAGTGAGGGTCTCAGGCAATTGTCCACATGTGGGTCAGATTGGACTTTTGATAGACAGACCTGTGAGTAAACTATCACACTCACTAGGGTCTTGAGTGTGCTCTGGGAACCAGCCTTCCAACAGTCGGAGAAAATTTGCAGATACTGAGAAAGATGCCCATCTTTGGGGTTCACATGGGACTCCAAAGACCTGACAGAATGTGACTCTGACCAGCAATGGGGTTCAGGCATATAGAGAAAGAGATAATGATGAAGGAAAATCATATGAAGGAAAATAACTGTTAGAGCTTTCCCTGTCCCCTTGCAATCTCTCCCTGCCAGAATCCATGAAACTCAAGGCCTTGATGCAGCTGTGTGAAGCTGATGGTCCTCTGAAACTCAGGGATAGACTAAGACAGTACAGTTATATCCAATTTACTCAGTGTCCAAGTGTCCTATGAAGGAGAGGACAGTGGTACAAGACAAACATCATCATTATGTTAGATTAGATTCTTGCCCAAATGATCTGCTCCTCTCCAGAAGCAGAAGACTTGTTGCTTTCTGGAGAGGGAGAAGAGCACCAAGGTCAGCAGTCCAGACAAGGTCTTCAAGGGAACCAGCAGTGGCCTCTTTTCTTCAGTGAGCAGAGGAATCTCCGAAGGAGCAGTCATCGGAGCAGAAGGGCCACAGAACTGTAAGCAGCAGAGGAGGTTCTTTGTGAGGGTCACATTTCTCCCCGTGCCCAAGGACTCTCGGTGAGTAGAATTAGGGAGAAAGACAATATTTCCTATTAGTCAAGAGTATAAAATCTTGGACGATTGCACTTTGGGATATTTTTGTAATTTTCACATAGTTATACTTACTGGCAGGTGAGACATGGGGATATATGGGTTACATTATTAAATACACAATTGCAATACAATGTTAATGTAGTAATACCTAATATCTGCTGATGCTTACCATATGGTAACATTCTAAGCATGGCATGTGGATTATCTCATTTAATAATCATAACAAACATATGAAATAAGAACTTGCTATGGTTTGAATGTATGAGTCCTTCCAAATTTTATTGTTGAAACTTAAACTTCAAGGTGATGGTATTAAGAGGTGGGGCCTGTGGGAGGTAATTAGGCCATGAGAGCTTGATAAGGGATGAGATTAATGCCCTTATAAAAGGGTTTGAGGGAGATTCATCTCACATGTTCTATCATGTGAGAACACAGCAAGAAGATGCTATCCTGAAAGCAGAAAGTGAGCCCCTACCAGACAGAGAATTGTCTGGTGCCTTGATCTTGGTGTTTTCAACCTTCAGAACTGTGAGAAATATATTTCTAGTACTTACACATTACCCAGCTGGAGGTATTAGGTTACAGCAGCAGGGATAGACTAAGACAGTACAATTATATTTAATTTACACATGAGGAAATCTCACTTTAATAAATGAGATTAAATTACTTGCCCAAGGTCACACAGAATTCACCACTTCTCTGATTATCATGTCAATGAAACCTTGTCTTCTAACTATATATAAGCTTTTCAAGGGCTGAGACTGTGTCTTCTGTCTATTTAAAGCAACTCCACAGATATGTAACATAATCCTGGGCATGGGGCCCCCCTGTACTCAAGGCTTCCAACAAGTAACCTGTACTCCATTAGCCCAATGTTCTACCTGCTGTGTTCCTTCTTCACCCCTCATTTACACCTATCCATGCATCTCAAATATCTGGCAGGTTACATTGCTAAGTACTTTTCCAAACTACCTGTCCTGGGTAGTCTTCCACCTAGCCTGGTCATAATTGCCTCACATTATAACTTGCTCCTTCTTCCCTCAGTAGGAGACTCCTTTATTTTAACATAACAGATCTTTCTCAGGTGAATCAAGGAAAGCAGTTCAATTAGGATAACTCAAGTAAGCCTGAAGTCATTCGGTAATCATTTATTGAATGTTTTTATTGTTCCAAGCACTACGA
This sequence comes from Pongo pygmaeus, assembly GCF_028885625.2. NCBI lineage: Eukaryota > Metazoa > Chordata > Mammalia > Primates > Hominidae > Pongo > Pongo pygmaeus. The sequence continues at coordinate 161,332,499 of NC_072373.2, read as the reverse complement.
TGAATAATGTACTCCAGGAGATGTAGTGTTTGCAATAAGAGCTATAAAATTAGGTGAAATGAATTAGGTATCCAATTTGTGGTATGACAGGAGAATTTGGAAAAGGGAGAAATCACATTGGACTTGAGATGCCAACGCCTCCTGAAAGTGGCATTTGAGCTAGTCCTTGCAGTGTTGACATAGATAAGAAAAAATGTTTATTTTCAAGAGGCAGCAGAGGACACTCCAATAAGGGAGCCCTTTATCCCTCCAAGAATTATTTGAATTTTTAAAATGAATGTCAAGTCAAATGAATCTCTAATGAGTGAAACTGCTGCCTGTGGGAAAAGGGAATGGAAAGATAACTGTCACTAATGGGGTTCTTATTCAGCACCCTGTCCTATGCTAGTTGCTTTGCCTATTTTACTGCATTTAAGTTCACAGCTCAATGCACTGACCATTATTATCTGCATTTATAGAAGAGGATATTGAGACTTAGAAGTTAAGGAACTTACCTACATTCCAAGTTAATAGATGGCTGAGCTGGAAGGAACATTCGATTCGATTCTGCCTGGGTACACAACTGGACTTCCCCCTGCCTAGCTGTTTTGAAGTGTATGCTATGGTACATTACCTAGAAATAAGAAAAAGCGAAAAAATAAGGGGGAAGGAAGAGTTCTACAGGCAAATAAAATGGAAAACTACACTAAAGTTAAACAGATCCCATTATTTCAGGCATTCTGGGAGTCTTACTGTTAGTCAACATTAAGAATCTTCAAGAGTAGGTATAGGCTGAATTATTTCCCAAACTGGACCATGAAAGTGAAATTTTTGAGCATCTCTGAGATCTGTTTATCAAATACATCTTGGAAAATGCTGCTTTATAGCCAGAAAGACAGAGCAGAGTGGTAGGTGACATTGGTCAAGAGGAGAATGAGGTGGTGACTATTTAGGACACAGAAACTTTCCTATTTCTAGTTGAAGCATAGCAATCAGCTTCCCTAGCTTCAAGATAGGTCAGCCTTGGCTGAGCACATCTTAGGAGCTCAATCAATACTTAGAAAATTGAACCGAATTAGGGAATGCAGCATACCTTCTCATTTCACCAGAGTTGTTGCCAACAGCAGGACTATTTAGAGAGAGTAGCTGTGTGAGGGACTGCTCTGGGAATGCTTTGATACAGCTGCTCTGGAGGCAGCAGCAGGTCATTTTGTGGGGGTCCTCCCTCTCTGCACAAGCCAATAGGAAATTCCAGAGTTTCTCCTTCTACTCAGGATCAGCTTCTGTCTTTATCCCCAGCCTCAAAATGTGACCTAAAGTCCTAGGGTGTGTGTTTTTAATGTTGTGCATTCTTAATATTTCAAAGGGAGAATAGTTTGCAGTTCTCTTTTCATCAAACATTTATATGGTGGTTCGTTTTGATGAAAAAATACTGTACTTTGTGCTCACTGAGAAATAATTGCAGCATTGTGATCTTTATCTGAGCTATGAAACTCCAGAAACAAGTCCACATACTTTCTTGAATTTTCAGGTAGATGGAAAATATGATTTTGAAAATAAAAAGAGAAGAAGTCTGACCCACATGACTTCAAATTTTATTCGATCACCTTTTCAGTTTTAAAAAAACAGTGTTTGTGCTTTCTTCTTAGAGTGTGGTAGAGAAGAACAGTGATAGCTCCATTTATGTGGTACTTTTAGCTACTCAGAAGATTTTTAATATTCATTTTATTATTAACCTTGATTGTTACTACAATACTCTAAGGCAAAAAGGTCAATTATTGAATGATCTCCATATTATAGAAGAGAAAACTGAGATCTGAGAGGATAGCAACCATTAATGGCCACAAATCTATTTAATTTATTCAAACATATCTATTAAGCAGTAATATATGCTAAGCACTGTACTAGGACCTGGCAATATGGAGATTAATGTAAATAAGATACTATCAGAATCCAGGAAGAAAGACCAAATGTAAATGGAAAACTCAAATCTGTGTTGATAAGCACATGACAAGGTCAGCTCACAGTGCTGAGGGAGCATCTCTTCTTTAGTGAGACATGACAGACATGTGCCGAGAGTGATTTGGGGCAGTGGTACTCAAACTTCAGTGCACACCAGAATCACCACAGAGTGGGGAATGGTGAAGCCCCCTCACCAGACTTCTGACTCACTAGGTCTGGGGTAAAGCCTGAGGATGCTTTTGAAGACATAATGTTGATGCTGCTGATCTGGGGATCACACTTCAAGAGCCACTGACTTGGGGGACTTGTTAATGCAGGGCCTTGGAAGTGTGACAAAAGTTGGATTCATCATTAAAGGGACAAGAAAAGGGTATTAATTAAGGCTCAGGAGGAAGATTGTCAAATTGTCCTGAAAGCCCAGAGATATGGGAAGTTATAAATTTTTAATGGGATAAAATTAATACCTCTGCACAATGTTGCTACCAAGGCTTGGAAACATGAGAAGAAAAGTGGATAAATAGGATGTATCAATGTATCCTTGCTTAAGACTGTCCCAGAAGCAGAAAATAATGGATGCTGGTGACAGTGTTGTTAGACATGTGGTTTTATTTTTGTAGGAAGGAAGTAAAGACAGGTTGAGACTGATGGGCTTACCACAGTTGTTTCTATACTGTGAAATAACAGAAAAAATTATCATGGCTGTATATCTGTAGAGGTGCCTTGAGGGGAAAAGGCAGGCTTTTTGTCCCCGACTCATTGCTGCAAGTAGAGCAGCTCTGCTTTTATTTTGTATCTGCTGGGAAACCTTGTGATAATTCATTTCAGAAAAGGTTTTGCAGCAAAATGGAATTTGACCACAATGAAATTAGTGTAAAAGAAGAGGTTAAGGATTTGAGGGATTTTATGGGATTTTCTGAAATGGGGGTTCTTTGTAGTTCCATCATAGCTCGTGCTCCTTCTGGTTGCCAAGGTGAAAAATCCTTTGTGTAGCAGTGACTCTGGAATAATGTTTTCATGGAGAAAACCCAAGCGAGAGATAAACAGCTGTCTGCTAGTGGAAAGGTTATATACAATTACTCCTAAGGGCTTTGGGGAAGAGAAGCAATGAGTAGCCCTTTTAGCTCAATACTGTGTCCAGGGGTCATTTGTTTATTGGAAACATTGGGTAATTAGCAGATTTGCTGGTCCAGTTGGCATTTGTCTTATTGATCCCCTGATATTTTGTAAATGCTTTCATTCTTGCAATGCTATTTGCTCTCCTTATACAGCCTTTCTAGTGTGTTTCTAGAGAAAGTGTTGGAGAAAAATAAGATAATTAAATATAAAGATATATATAATATATATATAAATGCATCCACCAGAACAAGGATAAAGTGGGGGCAAAATAAAAGCAATGTCATAATTTAAGCCATTATTTCCAAAGTATGTTTGGATAATAAATCATATAAAATGCTTCTCAATAGTAAGATGTCTAAATATAGAACTACTAAATCAAAATTTCAGTGGGATACCTAGAATTTGTACCTTTACAAGTTCCTAGGTGATTCTTTGCAGTCAACTCATTGTCAGACATTTAAAAAATATGGATTTAGGCCACCGAGACACCTACATATGCCCCTATTTGATGTATTCAACCAGGGTCAGTTGACAATGCACAAAGCTATGGACAACCAGGGGGGTAGCCTATCCTTAGCACCCACTACTCATTCGTCATCACCATTTTTATTTGTCTGATTGTTCAAAATAAACGTGCGTACCCCACAAAAAATATGTTCAAAATAAACACTAATGATCCTCTAACAAACTGGTGGCAAAAACTGTAAAAAATTTAGTTGACTGAACTACCCTCAGGGAGAAATGCAAACTAATTCCAGGATTGAAAAAGCTATTTGATCCTTAAATGTCTAAGAAAAGTGCTATGGTCTGGATGTTTGTGTCCCCCCTAAATTTCTACACTGAAACCTAGACTCCAATGTTATAGTATTAAGAAGTGAGGTTTTACAGGAGATGATTAGGTCATAAAATTGGAGCTCTCATGAATGGGATTAGTGCCCTTATAAGAACTATGCACTAACGGATTGTGCTACTGGAGCTACAGTTAGTGCCCTTATAAAATAGGTTCAAGGGGGCTCATTTGCCTCTTCCACAATGTGAGGATACAGTGAGAAGTCAATAGTCTGCAACCTAGAAAATGGCCTTCACGAGAATCTGGCTATGTTGGCACACTGACGTTGGGTTTCCCAGCCTCTAGAACTGTGAAAACAAATTTTTATTGTTTATAAGCTACAAAGTTTGTGGTATTTTGCTATATCAGCCTGAGTGGATGAAATAGAAATTGATATCAAGAAGCAGGGTGTTCCTATAAAATGTGGAAATGGCTTTGGAATTGTGTAATGGGTAAAGGCTGAAAGAGTTTTTAAGTGCTTTCTAGAAAAAGTCTACATTGTTGTCAATAGACCAAAAGGAGTCACTCTGGTGAGGGTTAGAAGAAAAGGAGAGCTGTAGAGAAAAAGCATCAACCTGCTTAGGGATTACCTATGTGGTCATGAACAGAATGTTGATAGAAATATGAATGATAAAGGCCATTCTGATGAAATCTCAGATGGAAATTAGAAACATTACTGGAGACTGGAAAAAAGTGATCCTTGTTATAAGGAAGCAAAGAATTTGGGTGAATTCAGTTTGTATCCTAGTGTTTTGTAAAGGTGGAACTTGTGAGCAATAAAACATGATATTTGGTAGAAGAAATTTCTAAGAAAAGTGTTGAAGGTGCCATTCAGCCTCTATTCAATGTTTATGGTAAAATACAATAAGAGAGAAATGATTTAGAGATGGTATTTTTAATCAAAAGAGAAATGCAACTTAGAAAAATTTGGAAAATTCTTAGCCTATTAATATTGAAGGAAATAAGAAAGTGTGCTTAGAAGAGAAGATAAAATGTGTCCAAGCAACTGTTTGACGAGGAGATTTGTATGATTCAGGGGAACACACTTGCTTTTCCTCAGGACAATGGAAGAATGGTTCCAAAGGCTTTTGGGAGATAGTTGGAGCTACCCCTCCCATCACAAACCCAGAGTATAAAGATCTTGAGAGCAATTTCAAGGCTTCTCTCCCTGTATTTCAGCTCATCAATCCCCAGCAGTGGGCTCAGAGTCTTGGGGGCCCAACCCCCACCCCAGTGTGTCCAGAAGGTGAGATATTGAGTCAAAAAACATTATTTTTGAGCCTTAAGATTTAATTGTGTTTGCTGTATTGGATTTTGGACTTAGCTGTGACTTGTTACTTCTTTCTTCTTTATAATTTCTCTGTTCCAGAATAGAAATGTCTATCCTATGCCTGTCTCACTATTGTGTTTTTGAAGTGCATAACTTGAATGATTTCACAGGCTCACAATGGAGATAAATTTGCCTCAGAATGAATTGTACCTTGAATCTCACCCATAACTGATATAGAAGATATTTAAATGAGTCTCTTGACTTCAGAATTTTGAGTCAATCCTGGACAGGGTTAAGACTTTCAGGTCTAATGAGATAGAATGAACATATTTTTCATGTGAGAAGGATATAAAATTTGGGCCAGGGTAGATTGTTTTAGTCTGAATATTTGTGTCCACCCAAACCTCTTATGTTGAAACCTAATTTTTAATGTGATTGATAGTATTAGGAGGTGGAGTCTTTTGAGAGGTGATTAGGTCATGATGGTAGAGCCCTTGTGAACGGAATCAGTGACCTTATAAAATAGTCCCAAGGGAGCTCATTTGACTGTTTCATTACATAAGGACAACCCTCAGCAGAGCCTGACCCTGCTGGCACCCGACTCTTGGAGTTCTCGGTTTCCAGAACTGTAAAAAATAAATTTCTGTTGTTTATAAGTCATCCAGTCTATGGTATGTAACAGATTGAACACACAAAGGCAAATGGTTTCCATATTTTGGTGCTGCTGAAATAATGCAGTTGCTATAGCACTTGCAGAGAACATGGGAAGAGAGAATATCTTAATTCTATCACCTTTTTAGACCCTCAAAATAATTCCGCATTGTAACATCATTATCCCTTGTGTCTAGATGGGGGAACTGAGGCCCAGCATAAATGACTACCTCATTGTCATATAGCTAATGGCAGCATCAGGGCTCAAACCCAAATCTTTCTGATTCCAAAGGCTATGCTTTTTCACTATGTCATGAAATGTCTATGCAGCTTATCATGTTTCCTGCCAACATTAGCACTGATGAATGCCAAGATGCATTCTAAAGAAATAGCAGTGTATCTGGGATTGCTTAACTAAGGCTGCTCAGAAGGAGGGTGATTGTGTGTATGGAACCGTACAGAACACAGAGGATGGGAGCAGGCACTGGGATTCAGGCTTAAAATTCAATACACCCAATAAATTTGTGTGACCTTGAGCAAATTATTTTAGGACCACTAAGTCTCAGTTTTCTTATCAGCAAAATGGATGTAATTATAATACCTACTTAGAGGGTTGTTAAAAAAAATTGCCTTCTATAAAGGGTGTACTCAGCACAGGGCTGATAGAATTAAAATTATACAATACAATGATCAAGTTGGAGTCATTATTACCCCCAACTAGTCATGTAGGTCCAAATCACCCAAGTCCAGCACATTGTTGGGAGTTATATTCTGGATTCTTTTTATTAAATTATTTTATTTTTCTGTGAAGCAAGAGCCTTTCTTTATCATATTAATGAAGTCATATATTTTTCAGGATAATTCTGGTTCCATAAAATTTAAGGATTCATGACTTGTGTAATTTATAACTATATAATTGAAAATAGTTTGACTTTACTGTCATAAAACAGAATCTTAGAATGGAAAGGGCTTGGATTTTGAATTCATACAATGAAAGATTGGGTCCAAATGTCTCTACCATCATTCTCTAGTTGTTTAAACTTGGGCAGTTTCTTCAAAACTTTTCAATCTGTAAAATAAAGATAATGGTTATTGTGAGGATTAAATGTTGAAAGGATCTAATAACATGTGAAATAGCTGGAAATTAGTAGAAGTGCCATTTAAAAATGTTTTCAGCAGCAAATAACAGGAAACCAGGTGGCTTAAACAAATAGTGTCTTAGTTTGTTCAGGCTACAGTAACAAAATACCATAGACTGGGTAATTTATAGCTTATAAACAACAGAAATTTATTTCTTACAGTTCTAAAGCCTGGAAAGTCCAAGACTAAGTCACTGGCAGATTCAATGTCTGGTGAGAACCCATTTCTTGGCTCACAGGTGGCACCTCCTGCTGTGTCCTTACATGGTAGAAGAAGCAAGGCAACTCTCCAGAGCCTCTTTTTATAAGGGACTAATCCCATTCATGAGGACTCTCTGCCCATGTCATAATCATCTCCCAGAAGACCCCACCTCCTAATGCCATTACATTAAGGGGTAGGATTTCAATGTACAAATTTAGGGAGACACAAACATTCAGGCCATAGCAAATGAGGCTCTGATAATAAAATTTCCAGGGAAGATAATTGTTGGCATGGGATCAGCTACACAGTAATAATGACAGAAACTTAAACTCTTTTATTTCTACCAGCCTAGAACATGATCTTTCATCCTAATGTTATATCATGATCACAAGATGGTTTGAACAACAACACACTTCAGTTCCAAGAAGGTGAGCAAAAAGAGAATTAAAAAGTCCTCTCTTCAGGAGACTTGTGCTTTGCATTCATAAGTAGAATTCTTCCTCAGCAGAGTACTCTTGTACAGATTATTAGCCACAACTGGGTCACATGATCCCTGTAAATCAGTCAATGGCCGAGGGTAATAAAATTACCATGACTCATCACTTGGGCTGGAACAAGGAAGGATCTGGTCTATATGCAAAAAGGGAACCTTGACCAGATTTCTAAAACAATTAGGGTTCTATCAGACAAGAAGAAGGAGGCGGTACGGTGAGGAAGATCTTGGGGAGCCCACAGACAGTATCTGCCATGATGGTCATTCAACAAAAGCTACTTTTTCTCTCCCCTTAACTGAAAAAATTAGTAAATATATAAATAAATCAATCTTGTGCCAGTTTATGAGTCCTGATATTTAGCTCACGAAAAAATTTTAACCCTAAATATACTATAGAATCTAGACAATTGGCCTTTAAGGAAGGCAGATTTTCAAGAAATCAACTTATTAATTTTGGTCATTTTTTTGCCTGGATTCAAAAGAATGGATTTTAATTTAAATATTGGAAAAGATTAATAACAACCCATATGCCACTTTCAAAGAATGCTGGTGTTGGCTTAAGGCTTAAATAATAGAACTGTCTGGGATGGTAAGATTTGCCTTGGACCTTTTCCCAGGACTGCATTAGTCAGGCGCTGTAAGTGGAGGACAAAAGAGCTGGAGACATAGCTAAGTGTCAAGGACTGCCTCTTCTCATGTGGGAAGGTTTGGATTGTAAAATCGGGACATCATTTCGTTACAGGTCTTGCCCAAGCCACGATCTGACTTATGCACGCTTCCAGCCTCAAATCTACCCTAGCACCTCTCCATGTGCACCACAGCTTCTTGCCTTCCCTGAAACCCTTACCTAGGATAGATTTCCCTGTTACAAACTGCCTGAGCACCTGGTACTTTCTTCTGTTGCACATACCCACTTGTAATTAATTGATTGATTACTTGTACAATTACAGTTTACTCTTTCTTCCCCAGTAGAACATAAGCTCCTTGAGGCGCCGTATGCTCGGCACTAACAAATGCTTGATACATGTTAAGCGATCTATAAATGTTTATTTTTAAATATGTATATTTAGAACACACCAATTAAGAAATTTATCTGAAAATCCAAATATGCTGACAGATTGGGAAGGAGGGAGTGAATTTTCACTTCACAAAATAAGTTCCCAGAGGAGTTTTTTAAACATGGACCTTCTTTAGGCATTTAAAATAGGATTTTATTTACCAGAATTTGATGCACGTTACTTTTCAAGAACACAGACACACACATCTAGTTCAAAGCCATATGCTATAAACACACACTCTAAATTTTTCCTTTCCAGGTGTAATTCCAAGCCAATTATAAAGAAATGAAAAGAGGGGTGAAAAACCAAGCCTGTTCTAGAATACCAGAACAAAGATCAACAGAATAGCATATCTGTAAGAAAGCTCCAATGTCCCCTAAGGGAATTAGGATAGGAGTGTGTGGCCTTAAAATAATCACCTCCCACCCTTGCTTCTAATTGCAGTTTTGGTTTTGAGGCAATTCTGGGCCATGAGTCTGTTCTGTGGAGGACTGGAATAGTCGTTCCTCTCTTAAACAAGCCAGGTGGGGTGCTGACTCACTGTGTTAGTATCAGTGTGTGTGTGTTGAAGGGGAAAGAATTGTGGAATACTAAGACCTGAATAATGATGATAACGGCAGCTAACAGTCCCTGAGTACTTGTGTGTACCACACATAGCGATATGCACTGTACTAGGATCATTCCTTTTAAACTTTGAACTCCTATGTGCCACTTACTCCCTTCATAATTTTTGAAGAGTCATTTGATCACTTACCATTCAGGAACATCTCAACAAATGGTCTCACTCATTATTACATCACAAAATATTTTGAGGCTCATAGGAGATGATGGATATGAATGTTCTTTCTCACCTGTAAAACCCTACAGAAATATTATATTTAACAGAGCTTTAAATTTACTTATGTTTTATATTTAACAGAGCTTTAAATTTACTTATGTTTTACATATATAGTTTTATGTATGTATGTTATATATTATTTATGTATTTTATGTGTATATTTGTATTTATTTTGTTTCAGCAAACATTAAGTTAGATTTATGCTCAGATGAGACAGGAGCCATCTGTCTCATCTGTGTCACCAAGGCATGAGGTTATGAAAAGACGAATTGGATAAAGAAAGTCCAAAGTTGCTTTTTGAAAGATGGGGAGGAGTTAGTTGCCTAAGCAAAGTGGAATGAGGGAGTCAAGTTACAGCAGGTAGAGGCAAGAGAATGGGCAAAACTGTAACAGCATCCAACAGTATGGTTTTTACTGGGAAGCAAAAAGCAGTTCAGTATTGGTAAATATAGGACATGTCAGGTAGGGTCAAACAATGATGCTAGAAAATTAGACAAAGGCCAGGTTATGTTGAGTGTTCTGTGCTGTTATGGTCTGAATATTTATTTCCCCGCAAAATTCACATGTTAAAATCTTAACTCCCAAGTGATGATATTAGAAGGTAGAGAGCCTTTGAGAGGAGATTGGGTCATAAGGGCAGAACCTTCATAAATGAGATTAGTGCCCTCATACAAGAGTCCTGAATGAGACCTCTTGCCCCTTCTGCCATGTGAGGACACAGTGAGAAGGCACTGTCTATGAACAAGGAAGTAGGCTGTCATCAGACACTGAGCCTGTTGGCACCTTAATTTTGGACTTCTCAGCTTCTAGGATTGTGAGATATAAATTTCTGTTGTTTATGAACTACCCAGTTTATGGTACTTTTGTTATAGCAGCCCAACAGACTTAGACACATGCCCTACTACAGGCAGCATGTTTTTGATCTGTATTTATAGGTGATGGAAAACAAATGAATTGTTTTAAACAGGGAGATGACATGTTCATATTTATATTTTATTAGGGTCAATCCGGAGGCAGCATGAAAGATAAATTTTGGAAGAGCCAGACTGGAGAAGGAAAGTTAAGAGACTAATATGGTAATTGCAGCCTGATGACCAGACCTCAATTAGGATAATGGTAGGAGGGATGAAGAGGCGGAAATGGATTTCTTAAATATATGTATATGGATGGAGAGGTTCATATTGGCATGATCTGGTTACTCATTAAATACAGCAATAAAAAAGGAAAAAAGGAAAGTCTAAGGTGAATCCAAGATCAATAAATACTTTTCTGGATGGATGATGGGTAGATACATGGTTGGATGGAAGGATGGATGGATGGATGGATGGATGTTGAATGGTTGGATGAGTGGATGGATGGATAGATGAATATTTTGTGTATGTAAATGCTGAAAGAATTAGGTTTGGTTCTGGATCGCGTAAGGTATCAGATATTTCATTTGGTTTTAACTCCTATAAGTCTGATTACTCAGTGAAATTACTCAGTCACTCAAATACCAAAATCTCATGAATCTTGCCGTGTACCAGTTATAGTACTAGGCTATGCTGGGATATTATTCAAAAGTGAATAATGCTGACCCCATCCTTTAAGAAGTTTTCACTCTTGGTAGGGACACATGACTTAAAGGTAGTTATCTAAGGTGTCTGGGAGTAAATGATAGATCCATATTAGTGGTTTAAGTCCTCAGATGTGAGAGATGGGATAGGGTAGCCTGGATGGCTTCCTGTGGCATTTGCAATTTTAGTTGGGAAAAGGAAACACAGATTGAAGGGGTAGGGAAGGAATTTGTGGCAGGGAGACTAAAAGGTGTTGAGCTGAGGGCATTGGCAGAGCTGGGATTGAGAACTGTAAGCAGGCTAGTGTGTTTGGAAATGCTGTCGCTCTTGTCTGATGACCTATGGAACATGCTAAGTGATCCAGCTTTTGCATGGAACTCTTTGATTTATCATAGCAGATCTCTTTAGGGACCCTTGTGACCTTCTAAATGTTTTAGCTGTCAAATTATTCCCCTGTCCTAGTTGAACACTGAATTCCAATATATAAAATAAATAAAAGGAGAACTGAACTTATCACAATGGAGGGGAGGAGCTAGCCCCTGTTCATCCCATCACCCCAGAGATAAGGCACCTCACCCAAGATAGTTATGAGGAAATTTTAGCCTTCTAAAGACCTCACAGTTTGGAAACCATTGGTTTAGTCCAGTTCTTTCATTTTATAGATAGTAAAACAGGGACACAGAGAGGTTATGAGACTTGCTCAAAGCCACATGCACAAATATCCTCTCACTCAGTGGAGTTAAGCTATAAATAGAACTCATGTTTCCTGGAACAAGTCTAACCCAGAACAGTTTCTACATCCTTGGTTGGAGAGAGGCATCTTATTAAATCATACGCTGTCCAGTTTTTGACTCTTTTCAGACACTTGCAAGTTGCCCTTGTCCTCGGGATATGCAGAGTCTGCAAATGCCCTGCCTGGCTTCTAACTGAGGGTGGTTCAGAAGGCAGCTAGGAAGCTTCTCTTTTGTAGGAAATCACCAGGATAAGGAAGTATTTGCATTCAGCAGTGGGCACAGTTGTGATGTGCCTTGTACTAGAGCAGCATTAATTTCCCCTGCTCTGTGTTCTAAAGAAAATATTCCCATTTTTGACAGATGTTCTAATTCAACAATTAGCAGTGACTATGACATGCAAAAATTACCAGTTGCTAAAGCCCCACTTAGCCAAATGGGAGGCATAGAGTATTTTTATACTCAGCAGCCTTGGGCTGTGTAGCTTGAAGCACACACTTGCCCAGCATTTCTCTGGCTTATGTGTTTTACCACTAACTGTAATTTATTTTTAAATACTCTAAAAATGTGCCCATCGCAACAGCTTCTGGGTGGTGGGAGGAGAAGAGAAAAGCATAAGATGCTGTATGAAATGGCATCCACTAAAGGGCTCCCTTCCAAGCCCTTGATACCATTAGATCATGAGAAATGCTGGTAGCTCTTTAGCCAAGGGGCAGGTTTGCTAAGACGATTCAGCTCCAGCAAATGAGTCACCCCACCCTTGCCACTTAGGGTTCTTGGTAAAATCAAGAAAGGAGATTTAGTTGGTTTCAATGCTCCCAGCCTCCCTCTGTGTATGTTTTCCTCCTCCTATTAATAATAAAAATATCCTCTTTCCATTTGTCCACTCCACCCAGGTCATTCTCATACCTCCATTTTTCACCCAAAAATGTCTTCTCTCCAGAAAATTCAATCTTAGTATTTTGAAACAGTTACTGTGACTCAGAGTTGTCAAATTATTGACAGCTATGATCTACACCTCTTTCCATAAAATAAATACACATATACATATATATACATATATTTAGATTCATATCCTCACATACATAAAAATGAGCAGACACATACAATATAGGTGTACTTATAAAATACATGCACAATGTACATCCAGGAAAATCATAATAGCTAATTACAGTGAATGCAAATAGTTTTCTTAATAATTTTAATAATTTTCACCAAATGGTTGTCAAATCTGATTTGAGTGTCAATTTTTAAATTTTGATGTGGTTAATGAAGGCTTCATACAAGGGATAGGAGGGAGAAGTCTTAGTTGTACCATTTTCTTGTAGTTGAATACTACATAAATTATTTATATGATCTTCACCTGTGCAATTCCTCAGTGAGTATCGTATAAGCCAAACATGTATTTTTGTGAGGATTCGTTTGTTTAATACCAGATATTCTACTCTGTACACCTACCTTGCGTAAAGGATAATTTGTGGCAATATCCCAAAAGCAATCCCCAAGTGCAGGCACCATAGCCAACCTTTCCACCTATGAAGTCCTAATCTCCAGTATGTACTGATTTAACAACATACAGACTCGAGTCAAGAGGCTGGTCTCATTCTAGGTATTAGATATTAGCATTTTTTTCTCTTTAATTCTTTTTACATTAAAAATTAAAAGTTTTAATATTTATTTCTCATTTTCTAGTTGATTTTCTTGAACATTCCACTTGGGAGGCTGTGAATGAGACTTGGTGGGTGGGCCCGTCTGTCCTTTCTAGAGGGAGTAGTCTACACATTTGGATTGACTGAATGGTCTGTGTCGATTGTGAGGCCTTAGAGAGAGGTTATGGATAACAGGGCAAATGCTCAGTGGTCCAAACCTGGATTCTAGGAGATGTGGGTTGCACACAGTCAAATTCAACTTCTTCAAATCTGCATTTGCCAATTGGCAATGCAAATTGCCCAGGAAGGTATAGCCAGAATGGCTATGAACAAGCCAGCCAAGGGAATAGCCTGACCTAGCCACAAAAGTGCTAAATTCTAAAGGTCATTGGGGATCTTTTTCTGATTTTGTTACCAGTCTCCTCATAACAGTCTATGCTCTGTTTCAATCTCTCCCCTCCTCCCCACCCCACTCCCCCCTCTCTCTCTGTGTGTGATTCTCTCACCACTTTCAGGCAATTAGGTTACTTGCTATTACCATATGAGGCATTCATAGTACTCTCAAACAGAGCATGCCTGGCTCCCTATATCCGGCTCCTTACCAATTCCTGTGGGTTCCACTCCACAATGCCTCTTACATTGTCTACTTTTCTCTAACCTCACTGTTAGCATCCTAATTCAGGCCTCATTATCTCTTGCCTCAATTGGGATAACAGCCCCCTACCAATATCCCCACCTCTCATCTTCCTTCACACAAATCTCTCTTCCACGCCACTGACACCTCCAAATATACTTCACTTTGCTTGGAAGTTTTCAATGGCTCCTCCACTCCCTATGGCACTAAGTAATCAGCAAGTTGGATTGACATTCACGTTCATATTACATGTGACCAATCTGTTTATTCTGAATTTCTGCACTTCTCTCTCAATTATTTTTTATTTTCTAGACAAATGAATCCTTTTTCTATTCCTTTATCAAATCTCACATTGTCACCTTGTGCCTTTGTTACTAGTTTCTTCTGCCTGAAATACAATCCCCAACCTTCATGCTTTAATCTATTTATTCAACTGCTAATTCCTAAGCATCTGCTATGATTTTCAAAATTTCTCACCTATAAAATGTCTACTTGTCCTTCTGTAACCTCCTCCATGAAGTCTTTCTTGCCTTTGCAAAGCAATGCCATTTCTATGTCTTCTAAACTTCTTCAGCATCTTAATTTTGCTTTTCTTACGTACTGCTTTCTGTTTGTTTGTTTGTTTGTTATGTCTTACATTTTGGTAAAAAACCATTTAAGAAATGTCTAGTTTGTGCTAAGCATTATAATATGCCATGTAGGATTATATTTAATACTTCCAATATCTTTGCTAGACCCATAAGCTTATTCCCATTTTAAAGATTAGAAAATGAAGCTCAGAAAAACTAAGTTACTTGCTCAAGGCCAAACCACTAAGGTTCAATGGCTAGGAATCACACCAGACTTGTTTTCTTTCCTGATTACATGATATACTGATTATAATCATCACTGTACTTTTTCATACCCAATAATACATCACAATGTCCTTGAATACATGACTGAATTAATTGAGTTCAATTCAATCAAATTGTACCTGAGGGAATTTGCAGAAGGGAAGTCAAAGGGGTGGTCTCAATATGCCTTTAGATTGGCCAATCACATAGTATGGGCCTTCCCCAGACCTATTATAAGACAGCCTGAAATAGCTCAGTCAGCCTCGTTCTACATAGGTTTTAATTTTCTAGCTTTCCAGAAGTCACTGCTGCCTAACTCCTGGCTGCTGCACAACGTGTTGTAGCTTTAAATATTCTCCATGTTAATGCTGATTACTGAATAAAGTGGCAATTAAGTTTTCATGGCATAATTTCTATGTTCCTCTGAACAGTACTAATAGTACATTGTGTCTGTCCCTTCCAAGAACCCACCTGTTTTGCGGGGAGATGGCAGCAGGCTGGTGCTGCAGGCTGCTGAGCAAAGTGCTAGTGTCACTCAGGGATTTGATCACAGCATCAGCAGCCACAGAAGACCTGGGCTACATGAGAGCTAAAAACTGTGCACATTCCTTCACCTCTGCCCCTCCAAAGGTAAATTTGTCTTAGACTAGAAGAAAACCTCCTCTGTGGCTTTTGCCGCTTTGTATTTCTTGGTACTTGAAAAAGCAAATGGAGCCATATTTTACAGGCAACAGGAAAAACCACAAACCTTCTGTGAAATTGTACCCGTGCCACAAGAAATTTCTCTCTGTCTTGTCTACCTCTTTACATTTGCAGTCTCAACCTTCATTTTCCCACAGCAGTTCTCAGGCCTTTAACTCATTTTTTCATCTCTGCTCCTCATGTTGGAGTCAGAGTCTTACTTCAGTCTGACTCTTCATTTCCCCAGCCCACTGTCATTCAGGAAGCTGACTTCTGCTCCTCTTTGCTCTGGCTTTGGGTCCCACAGCCAAGGCCAAGTCTCAGTTCCTAGACTCCAGCCCCAGTGTAGAGTCATGAATATACCTTTCTTAGCAAGCCCTGCTGTCAGATATGCTGGGATCTTAGTAGCAGTCAGGATGGACAGAGCTAAGAATGGGAAGGGGAAAGACTGGAGCTGGAGGTACTGGCTCAGCTACAGGACTGACTACTAGAAAAAAAAGGTGATTTTGGTTTGGCTGTGTTCCCACCCAAATCTCATCTTGACTTATAGCTCCCATAATGTCCACGTGTTGTGGGAGGGACCTGGTGGGAGATAATTGAATTGTGGGAGTGGTTTCCCCATACTCTCTTCTCATGGTAGTGACTAAGTCTCATGAAATTTGATGGTTTTATAAAGGAAAACCCCTTTTGCTTGGCTCTCATTTCTCTCTTTTGCCTGCCTCCATGTAAGGTGTACCTTTCACCTTCCACCATGATTGTGAGTCCTCCCCAGCCTTGTGGAACTGTGAGTCCATTAAACCTTTTTCTTTATAAGTTACCTAGTTTCGGGTATGTCTTTATCAGCAGTGTGAAAATGGACTAATACAGGAGGTCATCAAGTAAAATCTCACTTCTACAGTGGCCTGGAGAATAGAACCAGTCTCAAGCCTAAGATAGTTCTTTCTGGTGTACAGTGCATAGGAATTAGAATCCTAGTAACTGGCAACATACAACATCAGACTGGTGGTAGCTTTGTTCATGTGAGTGGTTTGCATAATTTGGAGAAGTTTATCCTAGCCAAAGGTGAGTTAGGCATAATGGAAAGGGATTTAGGCTTTGGAGTTAAAAAGACTTGGTTCCTAATTTCTGATTATTCATAACTAGCACTGTGATTTTGGCAAGTTCATTAATCTCTGTGAACCTTAGTCTTCTAATATACAAATAGGGAAAAAAATAATTACCTTATAAGGCTTGTGGTGAGATTTGAAAATGGAAATAACAAATATTTCATGCAAGAGCTAACAATAAAAGACAGTTATTCGTATATGGATGGTGGGGTTGAGAGCCCAGAAAAGGTGAGGGGATACAGGCAGATAGTAAATAGTGGCCCGTGTTTGGGGTCTCAGCAGTGGAAATGAAGTGTATATCAGGAAACAAGGTCTGAAGACCGGAAATACAGATGGAACACTGTGAACCCGATCCAGGGCAGGACAATGTCAGGGCTCCCTGATCCATCTGGCTAAGACAAGACACATTTTAGAGCTCACCAGCTGGTAGGTCAGAAGCTGTTAAGGTGCTTGCTCCCTGCCTTGGTCAGGTTTGGTCCAAATTGGGCAGGGAGCCTTCAGAGGGCATAGAAGAGCAGGCTGGACTCTCAGGTCAATAATGAGAGCAGCTGCTTGAGAAGCAATGGGAAAGGCACTGCCAGCAGTCCTGCCTGCCTCCACCTCTGCCAGGAGCTGGGGCCACCTGGAAGCCCCAAACTCAGGCTGCAATAGCTCTGTACTTGGCACCTGGGCTGGTGGACCTGAGTAGGGCACGGCTAATTGGTGTTCACAAAACATCTTGGAAAAGAGTAATGTCATCCTCTAAGGGGAGAAGCAGATCAGAAGTCAGGTGCCAAAATGTGTCCACTAACAAGTCCTCAGTGGTCTTTTCTGTTGCTTTTGCTGGTTCTTGGTTAATTTCTCTACATCTGGCCCCCGAGCTTCTTTAACAGCCATGATATATGTATGTATATGTATGAATGCATGTATGTGTGTGTGCACTTAAACATTTATGTAAAAACAAGACAAGAGTGAGTACTGGAAAATCAAGGGTATAGTAAAAAAGTTGCCGAAATATTTCAAAGGTTCCATGATTCTAATCTTTCTTCCCATATTAATAATATAAGCATCCCTACCCCGAACTTTAAATTCCATGAGAACAGGGAGGATTTTCAGTGTCTGTCTAGCACAGAGTATGCACCTGGGAAATATTAGTTGAATGAGTCATCTATATTTTACGCCCATGTGAGGTTTTCACTGTATTATTTCTAATCTCAGTCACAACCCTATGAAAAAACATCAACCTAATTTAATAAACAACAAAACTGACATTCACAGAAAGTTCGTACAAAATTTGTAAGTGATAGAGTTTGGAAATAGCTTGCACTCTAGTTCTCGTATTATAATGTTTCCAGATTTGAGTTTTGGAAACACGGTTATTCATTACTAGCTCTAAAGTAGGAGGGAGACTCTCAGGAATTCCGGGGTTAAGCGGGTAAAATAAAATGTCACAGACGGGAGGAATAAAAACTGCTGTTTCCAGAATGACATAATTAACATTACTGCTTTTGCCTGACTTAGTATTGCCACATTTAGCAAATAAAAATATAGGACTCTAGGTACATTCTAATTTCAGATAATGATTTTTTAGTATATCTTGAACATTTCATGAGACATACTAAAAATTACTGAACATTTATCTAAAATTAAAATGTAACTGAGCATTTTTATTTTATCTGGCATCTCTATTTTGGTTTAAGATATGAGACAATACCTTGGTATTAAGAAATTGGTTAACATTGATGGGGATGGAGTTCTGGCTGAAAAAGTCATCTAGAGGTGGAACAAAGTTTGTCTGATATGTATTCTTTCAGTCACTCAACAAACGTTTTTGGGCAATTGTTCCTTGCAAGGCATTGCAAAGAGAGAGAAGTGTCTTGGTCCCAGTTAATCCTCTTTTGGTACTTGGAGCTCAATAGAAGAGCAAAGTATATTACTTACTGTGATAATAGGCTATGGGAAGTATGTGACACATCACTGGCGGAGATTTAATATTGCCTGGACACAGGAAAAGCTCCTTAGGGAAGCATTTACCCGAGCTAGGCATGACCCAAGTCTCATTTCCTTGCTCCCAGTTCACAATCTAAGCGCCACACTCCTGCCAAAATGATCTTTCAAAATGCATAGCCAATATCCTACTGAATGGGCAAAAGCTGGAAGCATTCCCTTTCAGAACCGGCAAAAGACAAGGTTGCCCTCTTTCTCCACTCCTATTTAACATATCATTGAAAGTTCTGACCAGGGCTATCAGGCAAGAGAAGGAAATAAAAGGTATTCAAATAGGAAGAGAGGAAATCAAATTGTCTCTGTTTGCAGATGACATGATTGCGTATTTAGAAAACCCCATCGTCTCAGTCCAAAAACTCCTTAAGCTGATATGCAATTTCGGCAGTCTCAGGATACAAAATCAATGTGCAAAAATCACAAGCATTCCTATACACCAATAAAAGACAAACAGAGAGCCAAATCATGAGTGAGCTCCCATTCATAAATGCTAAAAAGAGAATAAAATACCTAGGAATAAAAATTACAAGGGATGTGAAGGACCTCTTCAAGAAGAACTACAAGCCACTACTCAAGGAAATAAGAGAGGACACAAACAAATGGAAAAAAGTTCCATGCTCATGGATAGGAAGAATCAATATCATGAAACTGGCCATACTGCCCAAAGTAATTTACAGATTTAATGTTATTTCCATGAAGTTACCATTGACTTTCTTTGCAAAATTAGAAAAAAACTACTTTAAATTTCATACAGAACCAAGAAAGAGCCCATATAGCCAAGATAATCCTAAGCAAAAAGAATAAAGCTGGAGGCATCATGCTACCTGACTTCAAACTATACTAGAAGACTACAGTAACCAAAACAGCGTGATACTGGTACCGGAACTGAACAGAGACCTCAGAAATAACACCACACATCTACAACCATCTGATCTTCAACAAGCCTCACAAAAACAAGCAATGGGGAAAGGATTCCCTATTTAATAAATGGTGCAGGGAAAATTAGCTAGCCATATGCAGAAAACAGAAACTGGACCCCTTCCTTACACCTGATACAAAAATTAACTCAAGATGGATTAAAGTCTTAAACATAAAACCCAAAACCATAAAAACCCTAGAGGAAAACCTAGGCCATACCATTCAGGACATAGCCATGGATAAAGACTTCATGATGAAAACACCAAAAGCAATTGCAACCAAAGCCAAAATTGACAAATGGGATCTAATCAAACTAAGGAGCTTCTGCACAGCAAAAGAAACTATCATCAGAGTGAACAGGCAACCTACAGAATAGGAGAAAATTTTTGCAATCTTTCCATCTGACAAAGGTCTAATATCTGAATCTACAAAGAACTTAAATTTACAAGAAAAAACAAACAGTCCCATCAAAAAGTGGGTTAAAGATATGAACAGACACTTCTCAAAAGAAGATATTTATGCAGCCAACAAACATATGAAAGAAAGTTCATCATCACTGGTCATTAGAGAAAAGCAAATCAAAACCATAATGAGATACCATCTCACACCAGTTATAGTAGCAATCACTAAAAGTCAGGAAATGACAGATGCTAGTGAGGCTGTGGAGAAATAGGAAAGCTTTTATACTGTTGGTGGGAGTATAAATTAGTTCATCATCATGGAAGACAGTGTGACAATTCCTCAACATCTAGAACCAGAAATACCATTTGACCCAGCAATCCCATTACTCGGATATATGCCTAAAGGATTATAAATCATTCTACTTTAAAGACACATGCACACGTATATTTATTGCAACACTATTCACAACAGCAAAGACTTGGAACCAACACAAATGATAGAATGGATAAAGAAAATGTGTCATATATACAACATGTAATACTATGCAGCTATAAAAAAGAATGAATGAGTTCATGTCCTTTCCAGGTACATGGACAAAGCTGGAAACCATCATTCTCAGCAAACTAACACAGGAACAGAGAACCAAACACTGCATATTGTCACTCATAAGTGGAAGTTGCCCAATGAGAACACGTGGACACAGAGAGGGGAACATCACATACTGGGGCCTGCTGGGGGTGGGGGGCAAGAGAAGGGAGAGCATTAAGACAAATACCTAATGCAAGCAAGACTTAAAACCTAGATGATGGGTTGATAGGTGCAGCAAACCACCATAGTACATGTATACCTGTGTAACAAACCTGCACGTTCTGCACATGTATCCCAGAACTTAAAGTAAAATTAAAAAAAAAAAAGCAACTCTGTGTACATCCCTGCCCTTGCTTAAAACCCTCTAATGTTCTTGTCATCTTTTAATTTAAACACCAAGCCCTTCTGCATGGGATAAAAGTATCTATCTAATAGAGACCATATGAACTGCCCAGCCTCATCTCCACTCTGTCCTGGCTGTGAAGAAACGTCCTGCAGCTTCGGTCATGCACTCCTTGACCTCATGCTTCCCCTTAAGCTGGTTATACCCCTGATGTGGCTTTAGCCTCTCCTCACAGTTGCCTAACTCCAGCTGTCTTTTCTACATTACCACTAGGTATAAAACATCTTCTATGTGGCCAACTCTCTATAAGATACTGAAATCACTTAATCCTCCAGGATTCAGAGTCACACCTTCTTGAAGCCTACCCTTCCCTGTCTGTGACCTTGTGGACTCCTCCTGTTAGCTTTCCTTTACTAGAGTAACTGCAACCAGCTGAGGTCATTGTCAGTTGACTTTTCTGTCTTTACTACAAAGTGAGATCTTTGAATAGAAGGGTAGTGTATTACCTTTGTCTGTATCTTCACAAACTAACACTGCACCAGGCATGTGGAAAGGATTCAGACAATTACATAAATGAATAAATATTGTTAAGAAAATTAGAACCCCCCCCATAATAACATTAGTACTAATAACTATTATTTACTGAACCAGAAGCTGTGTTAAGTATTTTATATGCATGGCTTTACTTAATACCCTCAGTGACTACCTAAGGTAAAAATTTTTATTACCAGCATTTCAGAAATGAGGAAACAGAGGTTAGAAATGATAGGTAACTTGCCCAAGCTAGTGATGAGGCTAGCATTTACATTCAAACCCAGGTGAGTCTGACTGTAGAGTCCATGGTCTTAACCACTAGGCAGTCCTGCCTCTCAGATGTCCCCTAAGATTGTCATCATTTTCCCTAAGCTATACCTCCTAGTCGTTCCCTAATGGGTTAAGCACACTTGTCACGTCTGGCTGCTCAGGAAAACTCAACAGGGCCAAAGAAAACATCTCTGTTGAGAGATTCAGGGCTTATGCAAATATCCAGACGGGAAGAAGGCCTGTGGTTTTCTTTTGTGCCCTGTTTGTAATAAATAAGCCACAGCAATATGCTTAGGTCGTTAACAGAGATAGATGAAGCCAACCAAACCATCACTCTGCACTTGCCCAAATGGAATTGCTGTTCTGTTCATGAGGCTGCTCCATTTGTGGAGCAGGGTCATGAAGGGATTCCACGGCCATTATGTGCTTCAAGAGAATGACCACACAGGGGAGGAGAAATGGGGTCTAGGAGAAGCCTCCAAAGGAATTTTTGGGAAAAGCCCTTACCAAAGAAGGCAAATGAGGGACTGGCTGGTGCAGAGTCAAGTGTGTGATCTGCCTGCAAGTCTTTGTACCCCTGAGATATCAGTGTCCTCCTCTGTAAAATGGTCTTGGGATGTCCACAGTGTTTTCTGATACACACTAATTCTGTGGTATGTTAAAAGGCATTAAAGGGTAAAAATAACTTCCTTTTTAAAACAAATGGGGAAATGTCTGTTTAGACAAGGGTTGCTGTTTTTGTTTTTGTGTGTTTTTTACTGCAGGATTTTTCAGGGCCTTTAAAGGCTAATATAATTATTAATCTCCCAGACATGATAAACTTGAAAGCATTTCCCAACTTGATCACCAAAAAACTTTTCAAAGAGTCTATTATGGGATACAGTTTCCCGGGAGAGAGCTCAGGAGAGTGCTACGCTATTTGCTGTCTGGGTGTGATTTGTCTGAAGGAAAGCTTGGCTGCCACTTCTTTTTGTAAAGAGATCTTGGGATGGAGTGGCAAAGCTGATTCATCTTATTGGGGGATATAGAGAAGGACACACACAGATGTGCTTTTTTGGTTAAAAGTTCTTTGCACATCTGTGTCCCCAAAACTTCTCCACTTACTTGTTAGTACCTAAAATCCTGTCAGAGACAAATTGACTTTACATTGTGCTTTGAGAAATAGAGTTTATGCCTACACTGAACACACATTGCACCACACGTTTTACATAAATTTTATATAAATTATCTCATTTCATTTTCACAGGACTCCCACCACAATGGTTGTGCGTATTGTGTAGTAGATGACTTTCATATTCTTGCCTGAAATATACACATTATTGTTCCTATTGAAATGGTAAATTGAGGTCTAGGGAGCTTAAGTATCAGGAAAGGTAATAAGCATAGGAACTGGTATATAAACCTAAGTCTCTTTCTATTGAAGTACCAAGGATAATCTTAATTCTTTTCCAGTTAATTTTTTACTTTTTAAAATCAGGCTGACCTCAATAAGTAGTAATTTACAAATGTGAACCTTAGTACAAATTCAGAATTCAACTTTATCTTGGCCACTCGAAGAAAAATGAAGGTTGCTGAAGTGTATGATAATTTTGATTAATTATCTATTTCTGCATAATAAACCACCTGAAAACTTAGAGGCTTCAAGTGATTTATCTTCCCATAGTACTTCTAATAATCTCACTTGGGGTCGTTCATATGGCAGCAGTCACCTGATGGCTCAGTTGCAACCAGGAGGCCTAGCACAGCCTTGCTATCATAACTGATGATGGTTGCTGGCTCACAACAGGAAACTCCCCCCATCCCTAGACCCCAGTACCCAACAGACAACTGCGGGAT
Organism: Pongo pygmaeus; assembly: GCF_028885625.2. Lineage (NCBI taxonomy): Eukaryota > Metazoa > Chordata > Mammalia > Primates > Hominidae > Pongo > Pongo pygmaeus. The sequence continues at coordinate 161,308,898 of NC_072373.2, read as the reverse complement.
TCTTCACATGATGATAACAACATGCTCGGGCTTCTTGAGACTTAGACGAATAGACTCTTAAACCATCACTTCCCCTAAATTCTGTTACTAAAAGCAAGTCACAAATCCAGTTCAGATATAAGGGGCAGGAAATAGATTATCATTCTTGATAGTAGAAACAACCAAGTCATACTGCAGAGGGCCTACAGACATGAATTATTGCTGTAATCTTTGCAAACACTTGACCACCATTTTAGCAGACACCTCATAGAACATCCGTTTAGTCAATGTCCCTTTTTCTGGGAATCTATCTTCCATTTTCTGGGAGTCTACCTCCTTGTTAATGCAATAGGGCTAATCCTAGTCCCCTAGTAAGAGCTAATTAGACAAGAGATAGACCCCTACCTCAGAAGGGGTCAATGCATTGCCAGAATTGATTCAACCAGATTATTTCTTAAGAATTTTAAATTCTGAAGCAAAGAAATAAGTTAGTGAATCAGTAGTACTGAAATCAAAAGCCATTAGATGCAGCCATTTTTTCTCCAAAAGATATCCAAGTCATTTGTTCATTGAAAAATATTTAGCCATATCCATTACGTGCTTGGCACTGCAATAGGCACTTGGCTCACTCAACTGAGAAAGAATAATAAAAGCATATGCACAGGGATAAGAGACTAAACTCCATACATTTCCAAAGAGACAGAGGCTCTGGTTCCAGAACCTGATGATGTCTGGTTATTTATCCTTCCCTTGTTTGCTCCAAATTGCCTCTGGAACTGAACAATAAAAACTCTTATTTTCCTTAAGCTGGTAGAAATGGCTTCTATTACTTGTATCTAAATGAGTCTGGATATAGTATTCTATTGAGAGAAACTGCCAGTTACTTTCTGTATTGGCAGAGAGACTATAACACTGAAACTAACTGTCTACTATTCCTGGAACTTTTAAGAGTTAGTACCTGGGTGGTATGGTCATTTGAATTTGTTGACAGCAGGACCTGAAACTGTCAGGCAGATTCTTCTTTATTTTTATACAGCAAGATGTTTCCAAATGTAGTAAATCTCTGACTTGCTTACTGGGCATAAAATGACTCAGGAGGAATAAGCCTATCTTTCTGATAATACTTATTTATTCAGCTGTCCACTGATTATTCTTTGAGTGCTTATTGTCAGGCACCATTCTAGGCACTTAAGAAACATCAACAAACCAAATTGACAAAAGTTCCTGTTCTTACAGAGCTTACAGGTTAGCACATTCTTCCCTAGTTATAAAGAAAATGAAAAAAATAAAAGCATAGATGTCATTTTTAATTCTCTTGGTCTGTTTAGAAAGAGATATTTTCTAAAATTGGTATTTTCTAGAATAGATATTTTCTTATTGAGAAATCCAATGGTCAATAAAGTTATCTAGTCCTTAAACATTGTAGAATGTACAAGTGCAGTAGAAAATGAAAAAGAGCAACAACAAAGATATTAAACAGGATCCAGTGATGTTGATATACTAAATGTTTCTGTGAAATAATTCACTCATTCTCTTGCAAGATTGAGTGTATATTTCTGGCTGGAGAAATGCTGAACTGCCCTCTGCATTGAGATAGAACTGGTAAGGTCAGGGGATAATAGATAATAGAGCAGAATTCAGAGCACTGTAATTCATCTATTGTATGAATGCTAAGAGCTTGATTTCATTCTCATTAGTTGTGGGTAGTCTATGTTTTTCCTCTGGCAAAGTATAATATTGTTAACACAGATTTCAATCAGTTGCTTCTTCTGTCTATTGGGAGAAAAAGTCTATTTAGCTTTTAAAGTATTTTTTAAAATTAATACTCAAATATTTCTTGAGTTGCTTTTATACAGGAGAAGCTTTGACTTTTAAAAAAATGTGGTGGCTTCTTTTATAATAGTCAAGCTGTTGCTTCTCAGATGGCTGGCTTTGAATTTCTACTCTAGGAGTTCAAACATTAATATATTTCCTAAATAATCTACATGCTAGCTAATATACTCACAAAATAATATTTACTAAATCAATTTTCAAAACAAACTTTTACCCCAGAATGCTGCAAATGCCTCTACAACAGGGGGATATGGGAGAGAATAGATCTATGATATATAGATAGAGATACAGAAATATATTGATAGAGATATAGCACTTTTGATACTCATACTGTATTTGCTATTGGAAATCATTATCCTCTTGGTGGACCCTGTGAAGGCTTAATCAGAACAGTTGAAGTTGTGCCTATGTTTGATACCATTTCTTTTTGCTCAGCCCATAGAAACATGTCTGCACAGTTGGCCTGGTCAATTAAAGACATTATACAGAGAAAGACTTCATGTACCAACTACTCTATAAAAAGAGAGGTGACCTAGCATAGAAACTGTGAATATAGGTCTTGAAGATAAACAGACAGGTTTCGATTAAAGCTTGGTCTCTTACTGGCCACGTGACCTTGAACAAATTGCTTAGCGTCTCTAAACCTTGAGCTTTCTCATCTATTATGAGGACACCCTTATCCCATTTAGTTCATATTCATATATGTGTGTGTGTAAATAAAATAATACACAATGGCACTGAATAAGGCATTGTTATCACTACTGCAAGATGATAGAACAATAGTAGGGGTAAGGAAATATAAGTGAGTAGAACATAGATTTATGGAATCTCAAAGCGGAAACAAACCTTACCAATAAGTAAGCTCTTCTATGTTTTTCATTTTATAAACCCTGAGTCAGAGGCCCAGGGAAGTTAAGTGACTCACTGTGAGTGACCAAGCAAGCTGACAGAGCCAAGAGTTATACAATGAGAGGTAAGATGCTTTGTAACTGTTCTTTTCTTTCCTTTTCCCTCTCATAATAAGAAGGCAATGTCTGTGATCATTATAGTCATATTACCTGAGTAGCTTTAGCAGTAATTTCAATCCAAGGAGTTACCTGAGACTCCACCACTTAAATGTAGATTTTTCAAAAAGAGGAAACTTTTGTATCATCAGGATAAAAGGGAGCCCAGTGCTTGAAGAACAAATTGTATCCCTGAGTCTATTAACTCTCTTTGTATGCTTCAAAAGAAAATTCTCTTGGGCAGATTAGAAGTTGGTATTGTAAAAGGTAATAAATACATAAATTTTCATGCTCAACAGTCAGGGCTTGAGCAGGCTTGTCTACAATGCAGCCCACACCATCCAGAGCTTTCCCCCAGCTTCCCAGCTCTTGTGCACTACTCATGGCTCTGAGCAACAGAGGAGGGCAGCGCTCATTGTTCAAGATACAAATTCGTCAGCTGAGGGGGCTGTTCTAAGTGGAAATGTACACTCTTCCCTCCTACCATATATTTCCCCCCTGAAGATGCCAGATAGGTTGTGAGGAGCTTGGAGGGCCGTGGTGGAAGAAGCCACTTGCACTGCATTATGTGGGCACTTGACGCTCCCTGCTGGACCACAATGCTGAGCTCCCTGGGCTGAGCATCTGTACCTTATAAATAGAGCCTTTAAGAATCTGCATCTGTAACTTTCCCAGGTGATGCTGCCCTGCTAACCTGGAAAAAGACAGTGATACAAAAATAATCCATTTTTGCTTGGAGTAGCAGCTCAGAAATGCCATAGTGATCAGCTATTTAGTTCCATGGGCATGTTCTTTCATGGCCTCTGACAGGGAAATGTTTATTTAGTTTCTTCTAGATTGCTAGGCCAGGTTATTTTCAGAGGGAATTCAAAAAAGAAAATAATCTTTTAGTAAGATAAAAGTTAATTGCTTATAATTAAGTTCAATAAAGACATCCTCCATAATTTATTAAAACGTATTTATTCTATTTAAGGTCTTTAATGTTTTATACATGCCTGCTGAATGAAACAACAGAAGGCTATTTCACAAAGTAAGATTCAAATAACTAGGGAATGATTTGTGCTTTCTAAGCCCTAAGTTTTCAGTCTGGGTTCTTGGAAAAGGAAGAAAATGAATGTAGATTATTTGTTTCTGGAACAACACATTTTATTTGTCTTCATTCTTGCCTTGAAAAATATTCATGAGTTTAAGTTGCAGAGGCCAAATGATGCTTCTTAAATATTATTCATAATATTCTGAGCTGAAACATAATGAGACAGGAAATATTTGAATGTGTGCCCTGATCCCACCCACACTGACTAACATCATCTCCTGAAACAGAATAGCTGTGAATGGCCATAGACAGATTTCTTGTTGGTCCTATTCTCCCCTTTACTTTGTCCCTCTGTTCCCCTTATCACTTAGAATACCTTAGCTAAAGCACTTTTATTTGTGGTCAGTTGAGCCCTTGTGACTCAGATTGTAGCCAGGGGAAGGTATATTTTCTTACTGCCATTTCCTATTGATGTATAAAATTAAGGTAACTTGTTATCTTTAAATCTCAAGCCTGGATGTTCTTGTTAGTGCTGTGGATCATGGAGTAGCTAAGGAGACAAAGCACTCCCACCCCTCTGGATAAGAATCAGCAACCTCTTCTCCAATCTGTTTTGTTATATGCGTTGCCATGGTGTTGGAAGGCGGTGGCCTAGATAAAGCATTGCAGTACTGTGGTTCAGAGAAAAGCTATGTGAAATATCTTCTGTCTCAGTCAGCCCTAGACTTAGCTAGAGTCTTCATCTAACTTCTGTGATCTGATGGATGCAGTATCTATGTCATCAACAGAGTCTTCTAAAATGATCTTTGCTTAAGTTCTTCTAAAAGGTTCTTATAATGATCTTCTAAAAAGATCATTAAGTCTCCTTAATGATCTTTGCTGTCTTTACATTTCCGAAGGTCCCCAAAGTGCCTTCGTGCCTATCTTTCTGTTTCTCTCTTCTCTGTTTCTCCCCACTTTCCCTCCTGTCTTTCTTTCTCTCTTTTACACTTATTTATTGAGTACCACGTACAGTACCGTGCGACAGGGGACTGCTTCCTCGTAACACAACCCTGTTACCAGGTATTATTTTTCCCTTCTTAACACATATTGCACCTGAAGCTTTGGGCAGTTGAGTGCTTTAGTGCTGTAATAGGATTACACTGCCTGGAAGCTTTGCAGAGCCAGGTTTCAAGTCAAGTTCTCTCTGACATCAGAGCCGCTGCACTTTTCATCATATCCAGGACTTTCAGGTCTAAAGTGATCCGTTGGCTGCAGGTACCCCTAAGGCTCTCCAAGTAGCCGACTTGTTACTAATTTGTAGATCTCAGGATCTCCTTATTGGTGAGGAAATTAATAGTAAAATCTAAAAAGAATAATTACCTGAGGTGGCTGAGGGGATCCTATAGGAATCGACTGCTTGCATCTAAAAGCAGAGTGTGTAATTCAACGCTGCAGCAAATCATTTTAATTTTATAAGACTTACTCAGAGAATGCTAATTAAAAATTCAATTCTTGATCCTGTAGCCTGTCTTTATGATTTACTAGAACAGATATGGAGCCCAGGAATCTGAATTTTTAGCAGTTTCCCTGGGTGATCCTATGCAAGTGTTCTGGGGACCATACTTTATTATGCACTGCTGGAAGGCAGTGTTATCAAAGTGGAGAAGATTGAAATAGCCTGGGAAGCTTTAAAATAATACAGATTTCCAAGCCTCACCCCGCACCAATGGAATTAGAATCTTTGCAACAGGCAAAGATGGACCCTGAGATTCTGTACTTTTTTAAAGTTCCCCAGGTGATTTTGAAATAACCAGTCTTATCACTATCATTTGGTAAATGTTTTCAACTACTTTCCCATCCATATGTCATTAGTGTCAGACTCTTGGTTCTATATCTGCAATCCTGACACCTCCTTCCAGGCCTTTGACTGTACCACCTCTTCCCCCTCTCCCCTGCTCCTCTTTCTAAGGGGTTAGAATACGCTTAAAGCCAGACTGCCATTTTGAAAAAATATTCCCCTAGGAGACAAGCACATTTCAAGCACCATTCTGAGCTGAATTCTTGATTTCACCAAAAAAAAAATAATAATAATAAGCTGTTGTAAAATGATGAAAAAACATGGTTTAGTGAAACTATTGAGAATTCCATAAAATTTATCCTACATGACTAAGCAGTAGCAGCTTTTTGTATTCAGTTTAACCCACATGGAAAATGTTAAATCACCATATTAACAACACAATCTAGCAGTTAAATAGCATGACAGTTACCATGGAAATGTGCCAAACACAGGTGGGCTGGCAATGTGTGTAGGGGGTTTTGGAGGGGGGATGTGTTGTAGATTAGAACTGCTATGCCTGTTTTTATATTTAAATTACTTATACAGTCAACGGATTTTAAAGAAATGTAGCTGGACTTTCTAAATTATGATCTTCCGCCTCTTTACCTTGTCAAACTGTTAGAGGGAATTATTTAATTGCTATAAATGCAAACTTTTTCTTTTGGTGAAAACATGGTTATTTCTTCCTTCAGCTAGAATCTCTGATTCTTTTAATACACACACTTCTGGGTGTAGTAATAATAATAATAATAATAATAATAATTACCAAAAATGTAAAATCCAAGTGCATTCTATATCCTGCAAGACGCTAGATAAATGGAAGCTTACCTACTTCTCTGATGTCGCCTTGTACAGCCACTTGTTTTATCCTTATCATAACCCTATGATATAGATCCTATTCTTATTTTTTCTTGTTTCATAGATAAATAGAAAACTTAGTAGAATAAGAGCTAGAAAGCAAGCCTAGCCTTTTGGATGCCAAAGCCTATAACACTGTACTGCCTCATGACCAAAGATCTTACAGATTTAAACAGCAACAATGAAACCGAGTGTTAAACTTGTTAAAGGAGACTTGCTACCCACACATTTAGATTCATTACCCACACTGGTTTGGCCAACTCCTGGTGGCACATTTGTGAGTCTGCATCATAATCACTCATGGAGATTATTAAAAATAACAGTGCCTGGCTCTACCCCAGACCCACGGAATCAGATTTCCAGGGGTGAGTCGTGAGGAGATACAGAGCTCAAGTAAAGGTAGTCTTAAGGCATTCTAGGTTATTCTGATGCACAAGGGTTGAGAATGACTGTTGAATTATAAAATAGCTTATTTTGCACATGAGACATTTGTGATGTTTAGTGCTGTTAGGGCAGGACTAAGAAGTTTCATAAAGTCATTTCCATGTTTTATTTGTCTTTTTATCATCAGTGCCTAGTCCAGTGTCAGGTCAATAATAGCACTACTCGCCAGGTGTGGTGGCTCACACCTGTAATCTGAAGACTTTGGGAGGCCGAGGCAGGTGGATCACCTGAGTTCAGGAGTTTGAGACCAGCCTGACCAACATGGTGAAACCCCGTCTTTACAAAAATACAAAAATTAACAGGGCATGATGGCAGGTGCCTGTAATCCCAGCTATATGGGAGGCTGAGGAGGGATAATCTCTTGAGCCCGGGAGGCAGAAGTTTCAGTGAGCCGAAATCACACCATTGCACTCCAGCCTGGGCAACAGAGCAAAACTCTATCTCAAAAAAAAAAAAAAAAGATAACACTGCTATTGCTTCTATTCATATTAACAATTAATATTCGAAATAATGATAGTAAATGCTGAGTTGAAGTGATTTCTCTGGATTAGGCATTGTACAAAATTATGCATATTATCTTGTTTAATCTTGCAAATAACCTGTGGAGGTAGGTACCGAAATTATCTTGTGCATTTTTCAGATAAGGCAATTGAAGGTCACCCAGGCTAAGTTATTTGCACTGGGTCCCATATTAAATGTGTAAAGCAGATGTTCTTCTTATTTTAACTCTAGTCTTAACCTCTACACAGTATTTCTTCTCAAAGATATTTATCTAATGTTTTTGGAAGAAGGAACTGGCAATAAGGAAAGAAAGAAGAAATAACAGATGAATGCAAGGAAGAAAGAGAGGAAGTGAGACAGGGAGGTGAACCATAATGGAGGGAAAAGGAAGGGAAGATGGAGGTAAGAAGAGTATTTGTGCTATGAAAATAGAAATACAAGTCAACCCTGAAGTCAAATCACACCTGCTTTTCTTCAGAAAATGAGACTCTGTTGTCACTCGCCAGCAATATGTCTTATGTCTGTCACCTGTGGGGCTCCTGTCTTCCAGGAGTTATGGAAATGGCCATCTCTTTTCTCCCAAAGGAAAAGTGCCAATATGGGACAGTGACGTTAAAGTACATTCTTAAGTTGTGGTGTTTGGGGGGTAGAATTTTTGGTGTACTGAACAAAGGGATTAAAAATGTCAGTTTTGTGTAGGGACTTTCTTTGCTGGGGAGGGAAGGTCTCATCCTCAAGAATTATTTCTTTACTTTCCCTTCCCAGAGTTTTTACATGGAAGTATGAAATATTACCTTCCTACTATATAATTAATAGAAAAAATAAACAGAGCCTGGATTATACTATTATGTTCAGGTGTGGGGGAATGAGAAAAGGATTCAGCCAAGTGCCCCAGATATTAGGTTTTACTCTGAGTTTTCTTTCTCCGGTTTTATCTTTTATTGTCTCTTCTCATCACTGGAGTGATAACGTTTCGAGGCCCAAGATTAGGCTGTGGTTCTGGGGTAAGGTAGCAAGGGGCCACAGTCTTCCTTTGATCTGGGCCTCTCATATCTGCCCACTGTAAGCCAAAGTTGTTCCTATTTAGCTCAACAATTCTGTAGTTTTCATACGGGGTCAGAGACCAATGTCCCACAGGGTAATAAAATGTATGCATTTGGTTGGAGTGTACCTTCTATGTATCTTATGCTGGGATCTGAATGAGTAACATATGGCTATTCAAAAAATTCATGGATCCTGGGTCCTAGTCAAATATTACCTCTTCATGAATAACAGAGCCCTCCTTTCTCAGAGCCCGCAGTGAAGAGAGTACTACTTAACTTAGCAGTTCCTAACACCAGTGAATACCAAAGTCTCCTGTCGCTAAAGAGCAATTTCTTTTGTAAGGATTGTAGCAGGTTTCCAGGCAGGGCTTCACCTGCTTGAATTGGGAAACTTTTTCCAAGCCCCAGGTCTCTTGCATTGTGAAAAATGCTGCTTCTATTTTTCTTTAATTAAAAAAAAAAAAAAACAGAGCAGAAAAGTACATTGTATGAGAGCACTACCTTCAGAGTCAGACACACCCAGGTTTCATTCATGAAAATTACTCAATACGAATTTGGATTTTCTGTAAATCTATTTCCTTATCTCTATATCATGGATAATAACAATGACCGTATAGGTATTTTGTTATGATTAAATGCAACACTCTTGCATTGGTCTTTAAGTGTTTATTTTATATTGTGTTCTTTCCCCCAAGTCTCACATCTTTGGCCTCAAAGGGATTAAAATGATGCAGGTCGTGTTCCCCAGGAAGCCAACCCTGAGATGTAGTTTAGTGTGCAGTATGTTCAGATGGGAGAGTTCTTGGGACTAAGTCCCATGAAAGAAAAGGAAGGAAGTAGGATTGAGCAAAGGAGAAGGCTGAGTGGTCTTAGCTGATCCCACAGGAAGATCCGATCTGAAGTGACTGTCAGAATTATCCTTTATTAGGCTGAAATGACTATGCCTTTTTACCTGTGCCTCAACACTCATTGGATGTTGCTGCCTGAGGAGCCCATTACCTTAGATGAAGTGGCTCTCTGCAGCTGAGGCAACTGGCAGCTGGAATGTGCCTGGTGGCAGCACCCCCTATAACTGAGCAACAAGTGCTCCTTGAAGAGGGTTTTGGGTGGGTCATCCCTGTGTCCCCCACACCATGCCCTTGACACATGATGCTTAATGATAACTAGCTTTTGGTTTCCTATGTTCCAAGCAATGTGTCATAAATTTGGATACATCTATCTATCTATCTATCTATCTATCTATCTATCTATCTATCTATCTATATCTATCATCTATCCATCCTAAGCACACATAACTAAATTGCCCAACATCAACCATCTGGTAAATGATAGTGTGGCCTTTAAAGCAACACAATCTAGCTGCAGTGCTCCTAGTCTTAAACTCTGCTCTACTCCATCTTGCAGTGACCTGGGTGTTTAAAGAGATCTGCTGGTCCTGTCAGACATAGCTGTGTGTTTCTAGTACAGTGGTTCTCAAACTTTGATCCCCAGGTTAGCATCATCAGCATCAGTGGAAATTTGTTAGAAATGCGAATGTTCTGGCCTTACCCAGACCCAGAATCAGGTACTTTCAGAGCAAGACTCACAATCTATATTTTGAGAGGTCCTCTAAGGGATTCTGCTGCACCCTCAACCTTGAGAAACATTGCAATAATATACAGGGACAACAACAGCAAAAATAACCTAGCACATTCTAAGGGTCTTTCTATTCAATCTTCTTTTCAGCTACCCTCTCCCTTACCTCTCCCATGGAACTCTGATCCTTCCTGGCCAATGGTTCCAGCTGCTGAAATCTTCCCCTGCTGGATTTCACATTAGAAATGGACAACTCTTTATTCCATCATGTTGCCATCACTCCCTCTTATCCTCAAGGATGGTGTTCCATTAGTTTTTTTATTTATAATTTGATGTTGCCCCAAGGCAAGAGTGGCAACCCAAACCATGTATGTTGGTTTTATTGGCAGGCCAAAGAGCCCTGAGTTGAAATCTCAGGCCCATGACTAACTAAAAGTATGTCCTTGACCAATCTCAAATTGATCTTTGTTTCAACGTTTTTTTTTTTTTTTTTTGAGACAGAGTCGCTCTCTGTCACCCCAGGCTGGAGTGCAGTGGCGCCATCTCGGCTCACTGCAAGCTCCACCTCCTGGGTTCACGCCATTCTCCAGCCTCAGCCTCCCGAGTAGCTGGGACTACAGGCACCCGCCACCACCCCTGGCTAATTTTTTTTTTTTTTTTGTATTTTTTTTTTAGTAGAAATGGGGTTTCACCGTGGTCTTGATCTCCTGACCTCATGATCCGCCCGCCTCGGCCTCCCAAAGTGCTGGGATTACAAGCGTGAGCCACCACGCCCACCCTGTTTCAATGTTTTTATCTGCAAAACTGGGAGTAAAGATACCTGCCTCAGAGAGCTGCTCTGCATATTTAATTAGATCATTAATCTCTATATTCCCCTAGTGTCTAACATATAAAATATGCTCTATGAGAGACTTGTTTAAAACTTACATGGAAGCCCCTTTCCCTCTTCCTGCTGAGATATCTTTGAAAAGCCACTGGACTTAAGAATTAGCACCATTTGAATATATGATATATTCATTCTAAGTACAGCATTCTACTCATTTATCCTTCTTAACCTCACCAAGAAAAGCATTTATTAAAATATTTTACATTTTTTCTAAAGAAAGTCCCAGTAAAATGCCAGAAACATACTCAAGTGGATTTGTTCAATCTGAATATATGTGTGTACACACACACACACACACATTTAAGCTGTTGTAAAAAACTTTCATATAATCATGTTATGAGTCTGTAGAAACAGAAAAGTATGATACTTTTCCTCATCTATCATAAGGGTCACGACTAACACTCCTATAACAAAAAACATGTTAACAAGAGAAAAGCATGACAAATTTATTTCATCAAAGTTCCATATGGCATAAATGAAAAGCCAAAGACCCAGGGGAAAATGTCTATTTTTATGCTTTGATTCAATGAAGAATGGATAGCCATGTAGAAAGGTGACTGGACCAAAAGGGTATGACCTAATGATAACAGACTGGGGTGGGGAACCCAGAAGACCTCTTCATTTATGTTCTCACTGGCCTCTCTGTGCCACATTCCTTCCTCCTGGGTATACGGTAGGAGCCCTCTAGAATGAAGGTCTTATGACCTATGGTCAGACAAGTTAGGTCAGAGAGTTTCTTTGTGGCCATCTACACAGAGAGATGGGGAAAGGTTAAAATTATATTTCTATGTTTTATGCCTTGCTTTAGGAGAAAGGGGTTCTAGTTTCTATGATCCACCTTGGAAAGGAGAAATTCTGATTTCTATGACTTGCTTCTGGGGAGAAAAGGGGGCAGGAGACAGGAAGGCACGAAAAGATCACAGACACTTTGCTTCTGAGGCTGCTTCTGATGCTTTCCAGCCTCCTTTAGTTCAAAGTACTCAGCATGCCAAAGCATCATACTTTAGGATGGTACTTTTTGACCCTAAAAAGTCCAATATCAATTATATGAGTTAAATATAGACTTTTCCATTTTAGTGATGACAAACCACCGTTGATAGTGGTTTAACTATCTTCCCAATATTATGCAGTTAACAAAGGGCAGAACCAGAATTGGAGCTCAGAATCCCAGTATAGTTTTCTTTCCATTATACATCCCTACCTCAAAGAATTCTGATTAGCTCTTAAATTAATTTTTTTAAACTGAGAAAGATATCTAGGTGTTGATGATAGATAAGGACAGTACCCAGATAATGACATTCACCTTTTCTAATCAGAGCATTACTGAAGATTTCTCTTTGGATAGATGTTGGGAACCTTGCAGAGAAAAGGTTGTGATCGGCAGGGCCCAAAAATCCTGTAATGTGAAAGAAGTTGGAAAGTTATTAAAATACCAAGGGATTATGATTTAAACCTGACCTAAGGAGCCTGTGAAAGGAGAGAAGAATGAATATCTCCTGGAGTGAGGCCCATTAACATCCTATGAAGCGCTAACTGTGGAATAGGACACAGTTAGGAACTAAGAGCTTTCTAGAGGTTGATGTTGAAAACCCAACCAGTCTCCACAGGGGTCTTGATCTACAGAAGTCCTGGCTGAGCTGCAGTTTCCTAGGCATTAACTCACATAAGAGTGACCAGAGCAGTAGTAGTTCTCATGGCTGCATGTCAGGATCGTCTGGGGAGATTTTTAAAATTCTGATGCCTGGGCCACACCTAGACTAATTAAATCAGGATTGCTAAAGGTAGGACCCAGCCATTAATATTTTTTAAAGCTCCTTGTGTGATGATAGTGCATAGCTCAAGTAGAGAGCCACTCTTCTGGAAGCTAAAATGTTTTTCTCTCTTTTTTCTCTTTTGTTCCTTTGTATTTTTTGCCTTCCTTTCTTCCTCTCTTTCTCCTTCCTTCCCATCCTTCTTCCCATTCTTTCTTAAAAACAGGTTTGAGAATTTATTACACAGAAGCCATGACTATAAAGATATATAAGATGTGATTTCTGCCTCTCTCTTATTTTTATGTAGCTTTGCAGAAAATCTATGCAAATTTAGAGATTTAAATTGCACCTATATATTAACTAATAGTTCTGTAGTTCAGAAGTCTGTCACAGCATAAGTGGGCTCCCTGCTCAGGGTATCGGAAGGCTGCAATGAAAGTGTCAGCCAGGCTCAGTTCTCATCTTGAGGTGCTAGGAAAAAAATCCACTTCCAGGCTCATTCAGGCTTTTGGCTGTATTCAGTTCCTCAGGTTGAAGTATTGATCATTTTGATCTCAGTTTTTTTGCTATCTGTCAGGAAGGGGCTTCCCTCAGCACCTAAATGCCACCCATGTTTCTTGCTATTTGATATCCTCCATCTCCTAGCCAGCAATGGTGCAAAGAATCCTTCATGCTTCAAATCTATGATTTCAACTTCTGTGACCAGCTGGACAAAAGTCTTTGCTTTTAAAGAGTTGAAATGATTAGGTCAAATCCATTTAGATAATCTCCCTATCTAAAGGTCAGTTGATTTGGGACTTAATTACATCTTCAAAACTGCCTTCACAGCAGCACCCTAGATTAGGATTTAAAGAACTGGGAGAAGGTTTGTGCACGTACAGGACAAGAATCTTGGAGACCATCTTAAAATTCTGCTACCACAGCCTCCAAGGAGTTCACCAGTAGGGAAACAGGCTTGGGACTCAGTATAAAGCACTAAAGGACAGTCACAGTTACAAGAAATAGAAGTGGTACCATGTGATAATCTTGTTCTTGGAAGAGGGGCCAAGGTGGCTGAATAGGAACAGCTATGGTCTGCAGCTCCCAGTAGGCCAACGTAGAAGGTGAGTGATTTTTGCATTTCCAACTGAGGTACCCAATTCCTCTCATTGGGACTGGTTAGGCAGTGGGTGCAGCCTATGGTGGGAGAGCAGAAGCAGGGTGGTAAGTGCAAGGAGCCTGGGGGACCTCCTTCCCGCAGCCAAGGGAAGCCATGAGGGACTGTGCTACCTGGCCCAGATACTACATTTTTCCCATGTTTTTTTGCAATCTGCAGATCAGGAGATTCCCTCGTGTGCCTACACCAGGGCCCTGGGTTTCAAGCACAAAACTGGGCAGCTGTTTGGGCAGACATTGAGCTAGCTGCAGGAGTTTTTTTCATACCCCAGTGGCACCAGTGAGATGGAAACCACTCAATCCCTCGGAAAGAGGGCTGAAGCCAGGGAGCCAAGTTGTCTTCGCTCAGTAGGTTCCACTCCTGTGGAGCCCAGCAAGCTAAGAACCACTGACTTGAAATTCTCACTGCCAGCACAGCAGTCTGAAGTCGACCTGGGATAATCAAGCTTGGATGGAGGGAGGTGTCCACCATTACTGAGGCTTTATTAGGCGGTTTTCCCCTGACACTGCTAAGGAGGCTAGAAGGTGTGGACTGGGTGGAATATACCACAGCATGGCAAAGTGGTTGTGGCCAGACTACTTCTCTAGGTTCCTCATCACTGGGCAGGGCATCCTTGAAGGAAAGGTAACAGCCCCAGTCAGGGGCTTACAGAAAAAACTACCATCTCCCTGGGACAGAGCCCCTGGGGGAAGGGGTGGTTATAGGCACAGCTTCAGCAGATTTAATCTCTCCTGCCTGCTGGCTCTGAAGAAAGCAACTTACTCTGACAAGAGGAATTCTCCTGGCACAGTACACCAGCTCTGCTAAGGGATAGAGTACCTCCTCAAGTGGGTCCCTGATGTCCGTGCCTCCTGATTGGGAGAGACCTCCCAACAGGAGACAACAGACAACTCATACAGGAGAACTCCAGCTGGTATCTGGCAGGCACCCCTTTGGGATGAAGCTTCCAGAAGAAGGAGCAGGCAGCAATCTTTGCTGTTCTGCAGCCTCTGCTGATGATACCCAGGTGAACAGGATCTTGAGTGGACCTCCAGCAAACTGCAGCAGACCTGCCAAAGAGAGGCCTGACTGTTAGAAGAAAAACTAACAAACAGCAAGCAACAGCATCAACATCAACAACAACAACAACAAAAAACCCACACAAAAACCCCATCCATAGGTCATCAGCCTCAAAGATCAAAGGTAGATAAATCCTTGAAGATGAGGAAAAACTAGTGCAAAATCGCTGAAAATTACAAAAACCAGAATGCCTCTTCTCCTCCAAATGATCTCAACTCCTCTCCAGCAGGGGAATCCCACCCCAAATCAACAGAATATTATTCTTCTCAGCACCACATAGTACTAATTCTAAAATCAACCACATAATTGGAAGTAAAACACTCCTTGGCAAATGAAAACTGAACAGAGAATAAGATTGACGAATTGACAGAAGTAGGCTTCAGAAGGTGGGTAATAACAAACTCCTCTAAGGTAAGAGAGCATGTTCTAACTCAATGCAGGGAAGCTAAGAACCTTGATAAAAAGTTATGGGAACTAGTAACTAGAATAACCACTTTAGAGAGAAACACCAATGACTTGATGGAGCTGAAAAGCACAGCACAAGAACTTCATGAAGCATACACAAGTATCAATAGCTGAATCAATCAAGCGGAAGAAAGGATATCAAGATTGAAGATCAACTTACTGAAATAAAGCATGAAGACAAGATTTGAGAAAAAATAATGAAAAGGAATGAACAAAGCCTCCGAGAAATATGGGACCATGTGAAAAGACCAAACTTACGAATGACTGTGTACCTGAAAGTGATGGGGAGAATGGAACCAAGTTGGAAAACACACTTCGGGATATTATCCAGGAGAACTTCCCCAACCTAGCAAGATGGGCCAACATTCAAATTCAGGAAATACAAAGAACACCACTGAGATACTCCTCAAGAAGAGCAACCCTAGGACACATAACCATCAGATTCTCCAAGGTTGAAACAAAGGAAAAAATGTTAAGGGCAGCCAGACAGAAAGGTCAGATTACCTACAAAGAGAAGCCCATAAGACTAGCAGTGGATCTCTCTGCAGAAACCCTACAAACCAGAAGAGAGTAGGGGCTAATATTCAACATTCTTTTTTTTTTTTTTTTGAGACAGAGTCTCACTCTGTTGCCCAGGTTGGAGTGCAGTGGCGCCATCTCGGCTCGCTGCAACCTCTGCCTCCCAGGTTCAAGCCATTCTCCTGCCTCAGCCTCCTGAGTAGCTGGGACTACAGGCAATCGCCACTACGTCTGGCTAATTTTTTTGTATTTTTAGTAGAGATGGGGTGTCACTGCTTTAGCCAGGATGGTCTTGATCTCCTGACCTCGTGATCTGCCTGCCTCCACCTCCCAAAGTGCTGGGATTACAGGCGTGAGCCACCACATTCAGCATAACATTCTTATGGAGAAGACTTTTCAACCCAGAATTTTATATCAAGTCAAACTAAGCTGCGTAAGTGAAGGAGAAATAAAATCCTTTCCAGACAAGCAAATGCTGATGGATTTTGTCACCACCAGGCCTGCCTTATAAGAGCTCCTGAAGGAAGCACTAAATATAGAAAGGAAAAACTGGTCCCAGTCACTGTAAAAACACACCAAATATAAAGGTTAATGACACTATGAAGAAACTGCATCAACTAACATGCAAAATAACCAGCTAGGATTATGATGACAGAATCAAATTCACACATAACAATATTAACCTTAAATGTAAATGGGCTGAATGCCCCAATTAAAAGACACAGACTGGCAAAGATAAAGAGTCAAGACCCATCAGAATGCTGTATTCAGGAGACAAACATAGGCTTTTTTGTCTCTCTTGCAAAGACACACATAGGCTTAAATAAAGGGCTGGCGGAAAATGTACCAAGCAAATGGAAAGCAAAATAAAAAAGAAAAAATCAGGGGTTGCAATCCTAGTCTCTGACAAAACAGACTTTAAACCAGCAAAGATAAGAAAAGACAAAGAAGGGCATTATATAATGATAAAAAGAACAATTCAAAAAGAAGAGCTAATTATCCTAAATATATATGCACCTAATATAGGAGCACCCAGATTCATAAAACAAATTCTTAGAGACCTACAAAGAGACTTAGACTCCCACACAATAATAGTGGGAGATTTTAACATCCCACTATCAATATTAGACAGACCAACAAGACAGAAAACTAACAAGGATATTCAAAACTTGAACTCAGCTCTGGACCAAGCAGATGTAATAGACATCTACAGAACTCTCCACCCCAAATCAACAGAATATTATTCTTCTCAGCACCACATAGTACTAATTCTAAAATCAACCACATAATTGGAAGTAAAACACTCCTTGGCAAATGAAAAAGAACGGAAATCATAACAAACAGTCTCTCAGACCACAGTGCAATCAAATTAGAACTCAGGATTAAGAAACTCACTCAGAAGTGCACAACTACATGGAAATTGAACAACCTGCTCCAGAATGACTACTAGGTAAATAACGAAATTAGGGCAGAAATCAAGAAGTTCTTTGAAACCAACAAGAAGAGACAACGTACCAGAGTCTCTGGGACACAGCTAAAACAGTGTTAAGAGAGAATTATATAGCAGTAAATGCCCACATCAGAAAGCTGGAAAGATCTAAAATTGACACCCTAACATAACAATTAAAATAACTAGAGAAGCAAAAGCAAACAAATTCAAAAGCTAGAAGACAGGAAATAACTAAGATCAGAGCAGAACTGAAGGAGATAGAAACATGAAAAACCCTTCAAAAAATCAATGAGTCCAGGAGCTGGTTTTTTGAAAAGATTAACAAAATAGATAGACTGCTAGCTAGACTAATAAAGAAGAAAACAGAGAAGAATCAAATAGACACAATAAAAAATGATAAAGGGGATATCACCACTGATCCCACAGAAATACAAACTACCATCAGAGAATTCTATAGACACCTCTACACAAATAAACTAGAAAATCTAGAAGAAATGGATAAACTCCTGGACACATATAGCCTCCCAAGACTAAACCATGAGGAAGTTGAATCCCTAAATAGACCAATAACAAGTTCTGAAATTAATAGCCTACCAACCAAAAAAAGCCCAGGACCTGACAGATTCACAGACAAATCCTACCAGAGGTACACAGAGGAGCTGATACCATTCCTTCTGAAACTATTCCAAACAATAGGAAAAGAGGAACTCCGCCATAATTCATTTTATGAAGCCAGCATCATCCTGATACCAAAACCTGGCAGAGACACAACAACAAGGAATAATTTCAGGCCAATATCCCCGATGAACATCGATGTGAAAATCTTCAATAAAATGCTGGCAAACCAAATCCAGCAGCGCATCAAAAAACTTATCCACCACGATCAAGTTGGCTTCATCCCTGGGATGCATGGCTGGTTCAACATACACAGATCAATAAACGTAATCCATCACATAAACAGAACCAATAACAAAAATCACATGATTATCTCAATAGATGCAGAAAAGGCCTTTGATAAAATTAAATATCCCTTCTTGCAAAAAATTCAATAAACTAGGTATTGATGGAACCTATCTCAAAATAATAAGAGCTACTTATGAAAAACCCATAGCCAACATTATACTGAATAGGAAAAAATTGAAAACATTCCCTTTGAAAACCAGCACAAAACAAGGAAGACCTCTCTCACTACTCCCAATCAACATAGTATTGGAAGGTCTTGCCAGGGCAATTAGGCAAGAGAAAGAAATAAAGGTATTCAAATAGGAAGAGAGGAAGTCAAATTGCTCCATTTGCAGATGACATGATTGTGTATTTAGAAAACCCCATTATCTCAGCCCAAAAACTCCTTAAACCAATAAACAACTTCAGTAAAGTATCAGGATACAGAATCAATGTGCAAAAATCACAAGCATTCCTATACAACAATAATAGACAAGCAGAGTGCCAAATCATGAGTGAACTCCCATTTATAATTGCTACAAAGAGAATAAAATACTTAGGAATACAACTTACAAGGGACATGAAGGACCTCTTCAGGAACTACAAACCACTGCTCAATAAATATGACAGGACACAAACAAATGGAAAAAAAACTTCCATGCTCATGGATAGGATGAATCAGTATTGTGAAAATGGCCATACTGCCCAAAGTAATTTATAGATTCAATGCTATCCCCATCAAGCTACCACTGACATTCTTTGCAGAATTAGACAAAACTACTTTAAATTTCATATGGAACCAAAAAAGAGCCCATATAGCCAAGACAATCCTAAGAAAAAAAGAACAAAGCTGGAGACATCAAGCTACCTGACTTCAAATTATACTACAAGGCTACAGTAACCAAAACAGCATGGTTTTGTTACCAAAACAGATACACAGACCAATGGAACGGAACAGAGACCTCAGAAATAACATCAGACACTTAGAACCATCTGATCTTCGACAAATATGAGAAAAACAAGCAATGGGGAAAGGAATCCCTATTTAATAAATGGTGCTTGGAAAACTGGCTACCCATACGCTGAAAACTGAAACTGGACCCCTTCCTTACACCTTACACAAAAATTAACTCAAAATGTATTAAAGACTTAAATGTAAAACCTAAAACCATAAAAACCCCAGAAGAAAACCTAGGCAATAGCATTCAGGACATAGGCATGGGTAAAGACTTCATGACGAAAATACCAAAAGCAATTGCAACAAAAGCCAAAATTGACAAATGGGATCTAATTAAACTAAAGAGCTTCTTCACAGCAAAAAAAAAAAAACTATCATTAGAGTGAACAGGCAACCTACGGAATGGGAGAAAATTTTTGCAATCTATACATCTGACAAGTCTAATATCCAGAATCTACAAGGAACTTAAACAAGTTTACAAGACAAAAACAGACAACCCCATCAAAAAGTGGGTGAAGGATATGAACAGACATTTCTCAAAAGAAGACATTTATGTGGCCAATAAACATAGGAAAAAAAGCTCATCATCACTGGTCATTAGAGAAATGCAAATCAAAATCACAATGAGATATCATCTCACGCCAGTTAGAATGGTGATTATTAAAAAGTCAGGAAACAACAGATGCTGGCGAGGCTGTGGAGAAATAGGAACACTTTTACACTGTTGGTGGGAGTGCAAATTAGTTCAACCATTGTGGAAGACAGTGGGTGATTCTCCAAGGATCTAGAACCAGAAATACCATTTGACCCAGCAATCCCATTACTGGGTATATATCCAAAGGATTAGAAATCATTCTACTATAAAGATTCATGCACAAGTATGTTTATTGCAGCACTATTTACAATAGCAAAGACTTGGAACCATCCCAAATGCCCATCAATGATAGACTGGATAAAGAAAATGTGGCACATATACACCATGTAATACTATGTAGCCATAAAAAAGAATAAGTTCATGTCCTTTGCAGGGACATGGATGAAGGTGGAAGCCATCATTCTCAGCAAACTAACACAGGAACAGAAAACCAAACACTGCATGTTCTCACTCATAAGTGGAAGCTGAATAGTGAGAACACATGGACACAGGGAGGGGAACATCACATACTGGGGCCTGTTGGGGGTGGGGGGCAAGGGGAGGGAGAGCATTAAGACAAATACCTAATGCATGTGGGGCTTAAAACCTAGATGATGGATTGATAGGTGCAGCAAACCACCATGGCACATGTATACCTATGTAACAAACCTGCACGTTCTGCACATGTATCCCAGAACTTAAAGTAAAATAAAATAAAATAAAGACATTTAAAAAAGAAGTGGTACTAATGAATTACTGAAAGACTAACTCCAGGAGATATGTGTAAAGGGTCAAAGTAGGCTTCCTAGAGGAGTTGACACCTTAGCACAATCATGCACTGGACAATTACTTATTAAGTAACTACTGTATATACCAGCCACTGAGATGAATTTTGAGAGATAAATAGTTATTTTCTGGGTGGATAGGAGAAAGGATGAGCTTTCTGGAGAGGAGTCATTCTATATGACAAAGCATGTGACCAACATGTGACAAAGAAGAGAAGTGTTTAAGGGATTAGCTGCAGTTCAGTCCTACTAGCAAAATATATGTAGAAAGTGGCTGGCAAGGAAGCCAAAGTGAGGTCAGATATCCTGTGACAGATTTTATCTTACTCTTTGGTGATAGGGAAACACTGAGGGTTTCTCCCCCTACTTTACTGAGGCATAAAGTACAATCAGTTGTACATATGTAAAATGTACAGGTTGATGAATTTTTACACATTTATAGACCCATGAAACTTTCACCACAATCAAGAAAACAAGTATTTTCTATCACTCCAAAAGTTTTCTTATGCCCTTTTGTAACCCACAGCCACAGGTAACCACTGTTTTGTCTTCTGTCTCTATACATTAGTTTCCATTATTTAGAATTTTATATAAATGGATTTATATGGGAGGCACTCATTTGTGCTTGGCTTCTTTTATTCAGCATAATTTTCAGGTTAATCTGTGTTGTTGCAAGTATTGACGAGTCATTTTTTTTATTCCTGAGAGCCATTCCATTGTATTGTATGAACATAACAAAGTATGAAGCCTGTGGAAAAAAGGGGTCAATGTGAAATAATTGTGGTAATGTGAAAGCAACGAGGCAACTGGGTGAAGAAGTTGGTATTTAAGGCCAGGAGCGGTGGCTCACACCTCTAATCCCAGCACTTTGGGAGGCTGAGGTGGGTGGATCACGAGGTCAGGAGTTCCAGACCAGCCTGGCCAACATGGTGAAACTCCATCTCTACTAAAGATACAAAAAATTAGCCAGGCGTGGTGGTGCGTGCTTGTAATCCCAGGTACTCGGGAGGCTGAGGCAGGAGAATTTCTTGAACTGGGGAGGTGGAGGTTGCAGTGGTCTGAGATTGCGCCATTGTACTCCAGCATGAGTGACAGGGCCAGACTCCATCTAAAAAAAAAAAAAAAGAAAGAAAGAAAAAAGTATTTAATAAAGATTTTGGAGGCAGATGATGTTTTTTTATAGTTTGACATGATAGGAGAACATTTTGGGCATAGGAAACTATATAAGTGAAAGCTTGAGGGTATGGCTACGTACATCATGTTTGCAGGTCAAAGTCTTGTGTTGTGGATAAAGTAGGGTAATGTGGGTAAGTGAAGAACTGATGGGTTTAGTGAGATTTGAGGCTGGAAAGAAAGGTTTGGGCTAGATGACATGTGACTTCAGGTACCTGGATATACAGCACTTTGTCAGGTCCTATGTTAGATTAATCTGACATAGTAAGACATGGTCCCTGCCTCTGAGAAACTCATTATTCAGTGATTCAAATAATCCAATAAGTAATTAAGAAGAGGCTGAAACATGCAGTAAAGTGGAAGGCACAAAGTAAGAAGTAACTTCTTCTGCCCGTGGAAATCAGAAACTCTTCACTCAGGAGAGTCTTAAATGGCAAGTGGAGGTTTCCAGAGGCTGTAGGATGGGGCATTGTTTGAAGAAGGCTTTCCAGATAAAGAGAGCAATATGATCGGAAGTGTGCTCAGGCTCCATCAGATCTCTCTTATTTCTTTTTCTCTTGCTTCTAACTAAAGGAAATACAATGTAACAATCTGTGTTTGGGTTTGGAATGAAGAAAGATACTGCTTCAGCTTCCAGTGTCAACTGAGTCAATTTAATCTACCAACACCAGAGAGTCCTTATTATGGTGTCAGGTGCTAGCCCAGCTTTAATGATGAAGTGGTACTTTATTTCTCTTTGTGATATTGGTCCTTGTGTAAATCTGCTTCAGAAATCTCAGTGAGGAAGTGATGATTACAAGGCAAGGTTCAGGTTTTCTTATTTTCCCATAGACACCTTACCCATCCCTATTATTTTGCAGTGAAGGACAGTTCTCAGAGCAGACAAGGCTTTCACTGGAAATGCTAAATTTCCAGAGGCTTCTACAAAGCTATTTGTTGTTTTCTTGGCTCAGTGGGCTCTCCTTATTGCCTGTATCAGAGCTCTGCAGTTTCTTGCATTCTGATGGTGAGAAACCTTAGAGGAGACAATGCAGCTGTTTGGAATTTCAAGTGATTCAGCACCGCTGGGGACATGACGTACTGGAAATGACAATCTCTCTATTTCCACCTGCCAGAAACTCAGGGACCAGCAGCACCGTCTCTCCATGTCATGAATATGATGAATAGCCTTGTGCTCACCAGGCAGTTATCTTGTTGGAGTAATTCAGGTTGAGAAGATGCTTTCTAAATAGAAAGCTCAAGTTTTAACTCAGAAAGTACTTAAGCATATTGGAATCTCTCTCTATATAATCCATTTGTTTCTTGGACTCATTGGAGTCCAAAAAATAACCCTAGTCATATAGGCAATGGTGACTATATGTGACTGTATCCTAGTCTTATAGTCAGTGGTGACAGAGTGACTGCCTCATGTTGAGTTTCCTGGGAAGCAGATGCTGAGGTGAAGTGTATTAGTCAGCTTGGGCTGCCATAGTTAAATACCATTGACTGGGTGGCTTAAACAACAAAAATTTATTTTCTCACAATTCTGGAGTCTTGAAGTTTCAGATCAGGACGCTGGCATGGCCAAGTTCTGATAACTCTTTTTCTGGCTTGCTCTTGTTGCCTTTCATCTGTCTTTGCACATGCAGAGAGAGAGAGAGAGAGAGAGAGAGAGAATCCCTTTCTTCCTCTTTTTATAAGCCCACTAGTCCTATCAGATTAGGATTTCACCTTTATAATCTCATTTAACTTTAATCTATCTCCAAATACACCCATGTCCAGGGTTAGGCCTTCAACATATGAATCTGGGGAAGACATATTTCAGCCTATAGCCCAGAGATTACCTTGCAAGAGCTTGATTTAGCAGTGCCTCGATTCACCACTTCTGGAAGGGAAGAGAAGGAAACAGGATTGAACAGAAGAAGTTGGGCTGTGAGGCAAACTCACTGAAGATCTCAGTTAACCCTATAAGGAACTCTAAAATCCATTTAGAGTTGTCTCGACTTGAAGTCTTTTTATTACCATGCCAACCAGTCCTTGGATGTAGGCTGCCCTAGTAAAAGTTTTTAAATTCTCATGTGTATGCATTTTAAGGATATGTGGCTAGATTTCTGGGCAGTTGACATTATTCTATAGGAATGTGAAAAGCCTGTTTCAGATTCTTGTTATAGATGATGCTTTTGATAACTCATGTTCAAAAGTGGTGGGGGCACAATGGGGAGGGAGAATCCAGACAAAAGGATTATGCTTCTGAAGTCTGTCTAGAAAGCAGACACTCAAAATTTCCTAGTTGTGGGTGAAAATGAAGAAAATACCAGCATCAGAAATATATAGTTATCACTTTAAGTGATTCAATTTCTAAGTAACGTATTTACCTGTCTATGTTTTTTAAATCAAGGCTGACTGGCTCAGTTAGCTATGTTAACCATTTCACTTTCTGATCTCTCATCTAGAAAATATTTCTATATTTCCACCCTGTTAGTCACTAGAAACTTTTAAGCTTTAGCTTCTCCTAATCTCACAGAATTAAGGTTTTCTATTATGGTCTTCTTAGAATACAGTACTGTGTTCTTGGCAGCAGGTCCCACATATGTGATTACCTGACTGCTTCTCTGTTAGGAGGTAAATCCCATAAAGATAAGGAAACATGCTTGTCCTATTCACCCTTGTATTACCAGTATCCAGCACAATGCTTGGCATACAGTCAATGCTCAAATATTATCTGTTGAATAAATAAATGGATGAATGAATAAATGTTTGCAAGGAAAATGTATCAACCATATCTTTTGGAGTCAGTCTATATCTATGAGGTAGAGTCCACAGTGTATGTGTCTATATATTAACATGTAACATGTTTTAATAGCTCATTTTAAGAGCTAATTGTCAAAACTGTATATACTTTTTCCTCAGATGATTACATTGGCAGACAACATCTTGGGATTGATTTTCTTGACATACATTAACAATAATTTGAAATTGTAAAAAAAAAAAGAAAAAAAGCAGTGATATAAATTTGTTCTTCATGGTCCCTGACAACACATTAGGGGGTTCTCACAGGGAGATGCACATATGTATTCATATCCCTTTACTAAAGGACAGTCCCTTATCATGGAAAGTTTCTGTCTTTGAGTGAAGCAAAATGGAGGATGCTTACCTTGCTGGTCAGAGGACGCAAGTTCACCTTGTGTTTTAAAGCATCACAGCTAGATCACTCTACTGTTCAACTTCCCTTTTCTATTTCAAAATTTAAAAATTGGCTTATTAAGTTCATACAAAGAGGTTGTATTATTAATTATCCTCAAAAAGACTGTCAGGTTTGTCTTGGCCAGGTGGTAGAGATTGATACTAAGTCATGTAAATCGTTTATGTTTCCGTGTTAATGTTGGTCCTTAGCTGGCAAATCGTATCTAGATTTATTGGAATAACTGCCTCAACCTTTAAAGAAGCTATTGCAAACATGTGCTGTGGTTACTTGTATTTCTATATTGATCATCATGGGAGATACCACCAGTTATTAACAATACTTATTCCTATTAGACCTAAAACTTCTTCAGAATCCTTCTCAATGTAAAATATTAGGCAGCCACTATCACCATGTTGATATATGAGAGGAAATCTCTTTTCCATCCTTACTCTAAGAGAAGACATGATTTAATTGGGCAAAACTCTAATTTAGGAACACATCAACAATTGAGTGATGGATCAAGGGATAGTGTAAATACTCAAGTGGATGAATCAAACATGCTTATACATGTTCCCATTACCAGGAATTCTGTACATGTACTAGTCTGTTCTCAGGTGCTAATAAAGACATATCCAAGACTGAGTAATTGATAAAGGAAAGAGGTTTAATTGACTCACAGTTCAGCATGCTGGGGAGGCCTGAGGAAACTTACAATCATGGTGGAAACGGAAGCAAACACATCCTTCTTCACATGGTGGCAGGAAGGAGAAGTGCAGAGGGAAGGGGGTGAAAAGCCCCTCATGCATCATGACATCTTGTGAGAACTCACTCACTGTCATGAGAATAGCATGGAGGTAACCACCACCATGATTCAATTACCTCTCACCAGGTTCCTCCAAAGACACATGAGGATTATGGGAGCTACAGATTTGGGTGTGACACAGCCAAACCATATCAGTGCACATTCTTTCATTTGATATTCACAACATCCCTATGGAATAGGCAAATCAGGTATTTTCTTCCCATCTTACAGACTTAAAAAGCAAGACAGAGAAGTTAAGGGGCTTGCAGACTTACTTGGGATCATAAAGCTAACAAACAGAAAACAATTGGTCTTCTGATTCCAAATTATTTATATTTTCTATAGAAACACAGTGGTTTTTAGTAATTTCTTTCTAATGACCTTATTAATTTTTATCTAAAGACTCTGAGCAAAACTTTCTGAGGTTAAAAAATATAATGTGTCAAGCTTTCTATTATCTGATAAGAAACCAATTAACGGCATCAAGGATAAAACACGATCCTCATATGAACTTTATTCAAGACAACTGAAAAGGTCTTCTGACTCAGAGAAAAACTGGTTGTTTTCCAGAGCTATTGTCAAAATATTGGCTAATTATTATCTTTTGGGTAAACAAACTGCTCGAAAGTCATCCTGGGGTGCTCATGGTAAGCCCTATCACTGAGCAAGAAAGCAAGAAACATTACTATGCTTGCTTAGCATAGGCACAGTCACTCCGGGAAGGAAGACAATACTGAAACTCACAATCCTGGCTGCACTTCTGTTTTCCCAAATCTCTTCCCTCTCAGCACTCTCAAGCTCTTCTAGACAGGTTCAATACCAATGGATCTCTCAGTTTTGATTGGTTTTGGATGGCCTGATTTATTTTATCGTATAAAAAATAATTGTATGTGATGCCAGGGGCTGCAAAGTATGGGTCAAGTTGTGAGGGTTTCTAAAATAAACGCATATGTCTGTATCTGTATCTGTGTGTGATTGGTTGGAAATAAATGACCTTAAGACAAGGCATGAAGTTTGCTTAATTTAGAGAGCTTTCCAAATTTATATGTAGTCATTTCCAGTAGTTGGTTTGAAAAAAGTAAAAATAAAATCCTTCAAGAATAACAGACTGGGCACTGTGACTCATGCCTGCAATCCCAGTATTTTGGGAGGCCAAGGTGGACAGATTATTTGAGGTTAGGAGTTCGAGACCAGCCTGGCCAACATGGGGAAACCCCATAGCTACTAAAAATACAAAAATTAGCCGGGCGTGGTGGTACACGCCTGTAATTCCAGTGACACAGGGGGCTGAGGCACGAGAGTTACTTGAACCTGGGAGGCGAAGGTTGCAGTGAAACAAGATCTCACCACTGCACTCCAAACTAGGCAACAGAGCAAGACTATTTTCCCCAAAAAAAGAATAACAAAAATAATATTTCTTTAACAATAAGAACAATATGTATCCGATATTAAAACCAAATATTTATTAAAGACAAAGTCATTATATTAAATACAATGAGCAATTGAAGAAATCAAGACCAATGGATGTGTGAAACAAATGGTCCTATTTAAAAGCATAAGTAATGTAAAATATATACGGAGATCTTAATTTTAGTTGTACCTTAATTAATTAAGTTTTTATTCAGCTTTAGTTTTGTCATCGGGACTTGCTCTGAGTAGCCCCTCCTTCTGCTTCATAAAATTAATATCTTTAATTTGCAGGCTCAGTCCTGAGCCAATTCTGATGAAAAGCTCTACTGTATAATATCAGAATTCTGGTTACACTGATGGTAGGGTCTGGCTGTGAAGCCTGGTGTTGACTTTGCCTAGGTTGAGCACTGAGCAAGACTCAAAAGAGATTATTGTTTCTTGTGTCTATTACCTTTGCTATAATAAAACCATAAATTAAGAAGTGCCTAGGAGAATGCTTCATTTTCTGTGGCTGCTGTTACTGAAAGCAAATCAAGGATCTATCATAAAATAGCCAACATGAATACTTTATATGCAAGAAAAATATACTGTTGTTTATTTGACTTTATGTTTCTTTCCTTTTTTATTTGTATGTGTTACACAGATATTTCTGGTTTCCTGGAATTTTGGCCACAGATCATACCATCAAGTATGTGGTACTGTTTCAAAATAAGGAGCAAATGAAAACTGCCTAAACATGACTGAAGAATTTGTGTGATAAAATGACATAAATTCTGAATTTTGACTCAGTGATTACATGCCAGGCATTACTGGACAGTAGAACATGTATGCACTTTGAAATCAGAAATACCTATTGAGATTAAAAAGAATGGTTTGGCCTGTAAAATCTGACGTGCCAAAATTAGATATTTTATTCACTACTGAACTTTGCTAGTAATTAAAAAGATATGGGTGATAGCAATTCATTGGCAATGTGTTTCGTTGCCTTTGGAAAGATTTGAAACAATAATACAGTTCCATTAGGAACTATTCAGTTTTTTATTAAACATGTTATGTTCTAGGCAATACATCCATAATATTGCTTGTTATAGAAGGAGCCATTTTGGTAATTGAACAGCTCCTTTTTATACTTCACTTATTATCTAGTTTATGTGATGTCTTCCAGTGATCTATGACCCATATATCTATGAATTCTTGGGGTATGTACAATTGCAACCTAGACATACCAGATGTACTCTGCTAAAAGTTTTTCATATGTAAGGACTTTCTGTATTATCTTTTTTTTTTAAATTTATTTATTTATTTATTTATTATTATTATACTTTAAGTTTTAGGGTACATGTGCACAATGTGCAGGTTAGTTACATATGTATACATGTGCCACGCTGGTGCGCTGCACCCACTAACTCGTCATCTAGCATTAGGTATATCTCCCAATGCTATCCCTCCCCCCCTCCCCCACCCCACAACAGTCCCCGAAGTGTGATGTTCCCCTTCCTGTGTCCATGTGTTCTCATTGTTCAATTCCCACCTATGGGTGAGAATATGCGGTGTTTGGTTTTTTGTTCTTGCGATAGTTTACTGAGAATGATGATTTCCAATTTCATCCATGTCCCTACAAAGGACATGAACTCATCATTTTTTATGGCTGCATAGTGTTCCATGGTGTATATGTGCCACATTTTCTTAATCCAGTCTATCATTGTTGGACATTTGGGTTGGTTCCAAGTCTTTGCTATTGTGAATAATGCTGCAATAAACATACGTGTGCATGTGTCTTTATAGCAGCATGATTTATAGTCCTTTGGGTATATACCCAGTAATGGGATGGCTGGGTCAAATGGAATTTCTAGTCCTAGATCCCTGAGGAATCACCACACTGACTTCCACAAGGATTGAACTAGTTTACAGTCCCACCAACAGTGTGAAAGTGTTCCTATTTCTCCACATCCTCTCCAGCACCTGTTGTTTCCTGACTTTTTAATGATTGCCATTCTAACTGGTGTGAGATGCTATCTCATTGTGGTTTTGATTTGCATTTCTCTGATGGCCAGTGATGGTGAGCATTTTTTCATGTGTTTTTTGGCTGCATAAATGTCTTCTTTTGAGAAGTGTCTGTTCATGTCCTTTGCCCACTTTTCGATGGGGTTGTTTGTTTTTTTCTTGTAAATTAGTTTGAGTTCATTGTAGATTCTGGATATTAGCCCTTTGTCAGATGAGTATTTTGCGAAAATTTTCTCCCATTTTGTAGGTTGCCTGTTCAATCTGATGGTAGTTTCCTTTGCTGTGCAGAAGCTCTTGAGTTTAATTAGATCCCATTTGTCAATTTTGGCTTTTGTTGCCATTGCTTTTGGTGTCCCTTTGAAAACTGGCACAAGACAGGGATGCCCTCTCTCACCACTCCTATTCAACATAGTGTTGGAAGTTCTGGCCAGGGCAATTAGGCAGGAGAAGGAAATAAAGGGTATTCAATTAGGAAAAGAGGAAGTCAAATTGTCCCTGTTTGCAGACGACATGATTGTATATCTAGAAAACCCCATTGTCTCAGCCCAAAATCTCCTTAAGCTGATAAGCAACTTCAGCAAAGTCTCAAGATACAAAATCAATGTGCAAAAATCACAAGCATTCTTATACACCAACAACAGACAAACAGAGAGCCAAATCATGAGTGAACTCCCATTCACAATTGCTTCAAAGAGAATAAAATACCTAGGAATCCAACTTACAAGGGACTTGAAGGACCTCTTCAAGGAGAACTACAAACCACTGCTCAAGGAAATAAAAGAGGATACAAACAAATGGAAGAACATTCCATGCTCATGGGTAGGAAGAATCAATATCGTGAAAATGGCCAGACTGCCCAAGGTAATTTACAGATTCAATGCCATCCCCATCAAGCTACCAATGACTTTCCTCACAGAATTGGAAAAAACTACTTTAAAGTTCATACGGGACCAAAAAAGAGCCTGCATCACCAAGTCAATCCTAAGCCAAAAGAACAAAGCTGGAGGCATCACACTACCTGACTTCAAACTATACTACAAGGCTACAGTAACCAAAACAGCATGGTACTGGTACCAAAACAGACATATAGATCAATGGAACAGAACAGAGCCCTCAGAAATAACGCCGCATATCTACAACTATCTGATCTTTGACAAACCTGACAAAAACAAGCAATGGGGAAAGGATTCCCTATTTAATAAATGGTGCTGGGAAAACTGGCTAGCCATATGTAGAAAGCTGAAACTGGATCCCTTCCTTACACCTTATACAAAAATCAATTCAAGATGGATTAAAGACTTAAATGTTAGACCTAAAACCATAAAAACCCTAGAAGAAAACCTAGGCATTACCATTCAGGACATAGGCATAGGCAAGGACTTCATGTATTATCTTTCTGCTAGTAATTTAAAAAGGACTTTGACCAGAACATCTTGTTCTTTCCTAGATGTCCCTAGTAAAGAAAGAAAATATTTCATGGATATCATAAGGTTGCCACTAACATGTTCTTTCCCACATGAACTCAAATCCTTTCTTCATTGTTTTCTCACTAATTGTGATTATTCTGGGAGACCTTTGTCAATTTCCTCTATATTAAGTCTTAAGGCCTCTGATTTCCACCATACAGATTATTATTTTTATTTTTATCACTACAAATTATTTCTAACCCTGGATAAGTTATTTTTTCAAAGCCAGAATAGGCTTTACCCTAGAATGCAGAAAGCTGGAAAAAGCATTGCTTCTATGCTAAAAACAAGAAAAAGCAAGAGAAAAAATTAAAAGTCACACCTTTTCTTGAACCCATCAGGTAGCTGAATTGTAAGAAAACCAAGTAGCCTGAAATCCAAGGACAGATGGAACACTGGGCCGAGATCATCAGTGGAAGACAATAGGAGACTTATATAGCAGCTATACAAGTAGGTAGGAAGAAATCAGCCAGAAATTTTTTTAGCAATCTCCATAATTTTATTTAGAGTTGACTTAAATTATTTTACTTAGAGTGGGAAATTTAAAATAGTTAATCCATAGAAACTTATTTAAGCCTTTATTTTAGGTTCAGGGGTATATATGCAGGTTTGCTATACAGGTAAACTCGTATCACTGGGGGTTGTTGTACAGATTATTTCATCATCCAGGTACTACCCAATAGTCATTTTTTTTCTGCTCCTCTCCCTCATCCCACCCTCCACCCTCAAGTAGACCCCAGGGCTTATTGTTCCCTTCTTTGTGTCCATGAGTTCTCATCGTTTAGCTCCCACTTATAAGTGAGAACCTGTGGTAATTGGTTTTCTGTTCCTGCATAAGTTTGCTAAGGATAATGGCCTCAATGTTCCCACAAATGACATTCTCTCATTCTTTTTTATGCCTGCATAGAATTTCATTGTGTATATATACCATATTTTCTTTATCTAATCTGTCAATGATGGGTGTTCAGGTTGATTCCATGTCTTTGCTATTGTGAATGAACATACGCATGCATGTATCTTTATGGTAAAGTGATATATATTCCTCTGGGTACATACCTAGTAATGAGATTGCTGGGTGAAATGGAAGTTCTGTTTTTAGCTCTTTGAGGAATTGCCACACTGCTTTCCACAATGATTGAACTTATTTACCCTCCCACCAACAGTGTATATGTGTTCCTTTTCTACATAACCTCTTCAGCATCTGTTATTTTTTAACTTTTTAATAATAGCCATTCTGACTGATATGAAATGGTATTTCATTGTTTTGATTTGCGTTTCTCTAATGATCGGTGATGTTTTCATATGCTTGTGGGCCATTTGTATGTTTTCTTTCGAAAAGTGTCTGTCATGTACTTTGCACACTTTTAAATAGGGTTGTTTGTTTTTTTTCTGGTAAATTTGTTTAAGTTCCTTATAGATGCTGGATTTTAAATTTTTGTCAAATGCAGAGTTTTCAAAAATCTTCTCCCATTCTCTAGGGTGTCTATTTACTCTGTTGATAGTTTCTTTGGCTGTGCAGAAGCTCTTAAGCTTAATTAGATCCCATTTGTCAATTTTTGTTTTTGTTGGGATTGCTTTTGGCATCTTTGTCATGAAATCTTTGATCATTCTTATGTCCAGAATAGTATTGCCTAGGTTGTCTTCCAGGGTTTTTATAGTTTTGATTTTTACATTTAACTCTTTACTCCATCTTGAGTTGATTTTTGTATGTGGTGTAAGAAGGGTTCAGTTTCAATCTTTCCCATATAACTAGCCAGTTATTCTAGCACCATTTATTGAATAGTGAGTCCTTTCTGCATTACTCATTTTGGTCAGTTTTTTTGAAGATCAGATGGTTGTAGGTGTGCAGTCTGATTTCTGGCTTTCCATTCTGTTCCTTTCTTCTATGTGTCTGTTTTTGTACCAGTTCCATGCTATTTTGGTTATTGTAGCTCTGTAGTATAGTTTCAAGTTGAGTAATGGAATGCCTCAGCTTTGTTCTTTTGGCTTGAATCGGCTAAAATTTGAATGGATTGGTAAGTTAAATGTGGGCTAGCACTATAGTATAGACCACTGGGAAGACTAGAGGCAAAAGAAGTTTGTATTCACTGTAGATTTGGAGTAGGTAGGTAGTCCAGAGAGAGCTACCTTCAGTGTGCAGGGGTCCAGAAGGGGATCTGCTGCCAGAGCAGGAAAGGCATGAAGCCCCATCCCCTGCTTAGATTCCTCTCTCAATGGGAAAAAGCCTTAAATAAAGAAAGGGCAACAAACCTTGTCAACAGGAGTGAAGATTCATTGCCCCTGGAGGAAGTGTGGAAAGCACCCTCTACTCACGGGGAAGCTGTAGGCCAGAGCCTTCTATCTAAAATCCTGTAAAACTATTAGAGATCTCCTACCACTGGAGGAGGAGCAAAAAGCTTCCACCTGCCCATGACCCATACAGAAAATAGGCAGAGTTTGGCTGCCATGTGGAAGAGGGGCAAGAACACTGTGGAAATCCCACCACAAAGCCCAGACACACAAAGCCTACTTCCATTTAGCTGAACTAGACAGCATAGAACCTCCCTTTCATCAGCCCAGTAAGCGCCAAGTATCAAGCAATAGCAGTCTGATACTGAGAAAGGATAAAAGTGTGACAAGAGACCCCCTGTAGAGTATAGGCAAATCAGGATGGCAGAAAGTTCAGTGTGGAGCACACACATTAAGGCAGAGCCTCAGAGGAATTTGAATTTTATAGTACCCTGAGGGTAGCCATAGCAAAAACAAAATCCAAATCCAGCTTAACTCTTGACTAGATCGACTCAATTTTCCAATAATAATGGCCTGGCTGAAGAAGAGGCATATGTACTTTCAAGCATGAATAGTATTGCCTCCATCTCTATTGTTCTACATAATGTGGCTGGCATTCTTCTGAACTCATCGTATTTACTAACATCCAAACATCTTCTCTATATCTTTCCTACTCTTCAAGTTGTCCAGCCATTGAGCAAATAAGTAATAGATTTTACTTAGGACCAAAACACAAAGTGTTCAGCCAACCAACAAATTTGCCTTCTCACTGTGTCTTCACATGGTGGAAGGAGAAAGGCAGCTCTCTGGGGTCTGTTTGATAAGGGCACTAATCCCACTCTGGAGACTCTGCCCGCATGACCTAGTCGTCCCTCCAAGGCTTCACCTCTTAATATCATCACTTTGGTGATCAGGTTTTCAACATAGGAATTTGGGGGGAACACAGTCATTCAGACCACATTATACACCATCAAAAGAAATAAGTAATTCAGGATGCAAAGCAGTTTTAGAAGGAACATAAAAAGTCAGTTGTGGCTCTCAACACTGTGCATTAGAACCACCTGAGATACTCTTAGAGCCAGTTTTAAACTGTCTAATTTTCCCACTAAATGAAAATATAATGAGAACATGAGTCACATCATCTCTGAGTGCACAGTTATACCCAACAGCTTAGTGTTTGGCATAATAGGTGCTTTTAAAATAAATAAAATTCCTGAATTATCAAAAATTCTAAAACTTATATTACTTCTCTTAGGTTGAAGTAGTCAGGGTTTGGTAAGGAAACTGCACTAAATATGTCAAGTGATAAGGGATCTAATGCAGGGAATTAGAGTCCAGAGAAAGCTTCCTTTATTGGTACAGGCATATAGGAGATCTGCCACCGCCGCAAGAAAGGCATGAAGAAAGACATGAAATCCCTTTTAATACAGGGAATTAGAGGCTTACATAACCTTTGGAAACTGTGGAGGCATGAAGGCATGAGAAACACTGCTATCTTTTCAGGAGATCCATAAGAGAATGGATTGCAGAAAATGTGCTGTCAGTAATCTCAATTTCCTGAAAAGTCTAGGTGCGGCATTCTCAGGAGGACAGCTGGAACCTGCTAGCAAAATCTCACATCTGCCATTTTTCAATTCCATGTCTGCCCGTTGCTACTACAGAAAAATTATGGCTTTTCTCTTTTTTCTCCACCTCCCAAATATTAAATATGTTCCCGAACATTATTTTTTAAATGCCATTTTAAGTGTCATTTTTTAGCCACTGTAGTAAAAGGGAGAACTTTGAAAGGCGGGTGTAACATCAACATCAAATGATATCTGGCAGATATAATGTGTATTTTATTCTTAGGGCCTTTCAAAAAAGGTAGAAGGCAACCCTTTCACAAGTGTTTTTGTCTTCTCTTCCCTCCAATATGCAAAATTTAGGGACCACCTTTCTTTTCCCCTCTCTTGCCTCACAAATGCACATTTTCTTGTACTTTTGTTCAATATAAATATTTGATATCATCTGCTGATAGACTGATTCTTTCCATTTAATTCAACTGTGTATAATAACTTCTAGTGTAATTCCATTTAGTGTTGTTATTATTGTCACAGATTTTACTCCCTTTTTTTTTTTTTTTTTGAGATGGAGTCTCGCTCAGTTGCCCAGGCTGGAGTACAGTGGCGCGTCTCAGCTCACTGCAACCTCCAGCTCCCTGGTTCAAGTGATTCTCCTGCCTCAGCCTCCTGAGTAGCTGGGATTACAGGCATGTGCCACAATGCCCAGCTAATTTTTGTATTTTCAGTAGAGACCGGGTTTCACCATGTTGGCCAGGATGGTCTTGATCTCCTGACCTCATGATCTGCCCGTCTTGGCCTCCCAAAGTGCTGGGATTACAGGTGTGAGCCACCGTGCCCAACCACAGATTATACTCTTAAAGAGAAAAGGTATGATTGCTTTCTTGGCTCTGATTATGTTATTCACAGAGTACACTCATCAAAAGTTGAGCCAGGGCTGAGCACGTCTGTGTCCTCACATGGTGGAAGGGGAAAGGCAACACTCCCTGTAATCCCAGCACTTTGGGGGGTCGAGGTGGGTGGATCATGAGGTCATGAGTTCAAGACCAGCCTGACCAACATAGTGAAACTCCATCTCCACTAAAATTATACAAATTAGTGGGGCATGGTGGTGGGCACTTGTAGTTCCAGTTACTCGGGAGGCTGAGGCAGGAGAAATGCTTGAACCTGGAGGCAAAGGTTGCAGTGAGCCGAGATTGTGCTATTGCATTCCAGCCTGGGCAACAACAGTGAAACTCTGTCTCAAAAGACAAAAAAGTTGAGCCAGGTGTCAGGACCGCAGAAGAATAAAAGCACTATTTGAAGAAACCCATTCATCACCTGGTCCAACCTCTCATTCAATGTACAAAAATCATAACATCTCAAAAACTCTTCCAACTACCAAGTTCTCACTTTATGGTGAGGAGTCCTTTCTGGTTTTTTTTTTTTTTTTCTCACAGATCAGATATTTACTCATTTCATATGGAGGATTTGTTTTCTAGTAATGCATAGACAATTAAATATTTTTTATCAAATGAATAGCATGAAGACATGATCCTACTTTTACTTAGGTAAATATTTTCCCTTCTAAATGTAAGGCTTTATGTCTCTAAAATTTCACAGTGTCTGTTGCAGTTGCATAATAACATTTTCTGTTTCAATTGCACCATCCAATACACAAGTCAAATTTCTCAGCTGTACATATCTCAAATAAGAAGTAGCATTCCATATATTAACTCAAAACACTCTTAAAATAAGGAGAGAAAAATATAATTATAACAGGACTATGGGGCAAATCACTCCTATTCTCACTTCAGTTAGACCCCAATGTATCATTCAATGGTTGAAGTTTAATTAGCTACAAATCTACCTGACAATAGCAATATAGTGTAACCATCTCAATTTTGGCCAAAAGACACATCATTATCAAATATCTTGCTGAAGTTCATTCTTTAAAAATATTTTACTGAAATGCAATTGACATAAAGTGAAACACACAGATCTTGCATTACCATTATATGAGTTTTGACAAATGCCATCATCCAGGTAATCCACATCCCCTAAAAAGATACAGATATTATTGTTACCCC
Organism: Pongo pygmaeus; assembly: GCF_028885625.2. NCBI lineage: Eukaryota > Metazoa > Chordata > Mammalia > Primates > Hominidae > Pongo > Pongo pygmaeus. The sequence goes on along the minus strand of NC_072373.2, from coordinate 161,272,290 downwards.
AAAAAGTTCCCTTGTGTATCATCCAAGTCCTCTCACACTTTCCTCTCTCCAAAAGCAAGCAATATTCTGATTTATGTCACCATGTTAGTTTTACCTGTTCTAGAATTTCACATAAAAGGTATCAAAGAAATAATGTGCATACTTTTGTGTATGGCTGTTTTCTTTTAGCACAACATCTCTCAGGACGACATGTGGTGCATATTTTAAGTAGTTCATATTTTTTAAGTTGGTGACTAGTAGATTATAAATATATTATCATTTTATGTATTCATTCTCAAGTAGATAGGCATTTGGGCTGGTTCCAGGTTTAGCTGTCATGAATTAAACTGCTATGAGCATTCTTATACAAGTGTTTTTGTTGACACATATATTCCTTTCTCTCAAATAAATACTTACGAATAGAACTACTGGGATATAGGGTAGTTGTATGTAATTTTCCCAAAATGATTATATTATTTTTTATTTACAACAGAAATGTGTGAGACACTTGGATACTCCAGATTCTCACAATGTTTTCAGTCTCCTATATTTTAATTATTCTAATGTGTGAATAATGATGAATTCCTTTTCATATAGTTATTAGCTGTTCACATATCTTTTTTGTGACAGAAGTTTACAGATTTAAACCATTTCTTAAAAAATTGGGTTACTTTATTTTTTAGCGACTTGTAGGGATTCTTTATATACTCTGGATGAAAGTATGTGTATTTACATACATGTCTATGTGTGTATGTGTGTGTGTGTGTGTGTGTGTGTGTATGCCCAAATATGTACTTACTGTTGTATGCCACTCTATGATTTGCCTACACATTTTCTTGATACTGCCTTTTGATGAGCAGACATTTTAATTTATAAGTAAATGTAAATTATCAGATTTTATGGCTATTGCTTTCTGTGCCTTATCTAAAAGTTATTTACTTACCCCAAGGTCATGAAAATATTCTTATATTTTCACCTAAAAGATTTATAGTGTTGGGGTCTATACTTAGATCTATAAAGGTTTAATTTATATCTTCTCAGTAGTCTTTTTACAATTTGCTGAAAGACTTTCCTTTCCACATTAAATTGCTTTGACTATTTTTTTAATGAATTGACCACACAAAAATGTGTATATCTCTGGACCCTCTATTCTGTTTCATTGATCTATTTTTTATCTTTTTGCTAATATCAAACTGTCTAAATTACTATGACTTAGCAAAATATCTTGAAATTAAATAGAACAATTCTTAGTTCTCTTTTTTCTTTTCTCAAAAATTGTGTTGGTATTCTAAGCCCTTTGAATTTCCACTTAGACTTTAGATTTAGCTTGCTGATTTATATTTTTATAAGTCTGCTGGGAATTTTATTGAGATTGTATTGAATCAATGGATCAATATTTAAAAATTACATTTTAACATTATTGAATCTTTTGATCTACAAACATGTATATTTATATAGGTTTTTTAAAATTTGTCTCACAATGTTTAGCAGTTGTCAATATAGAAGTTTTGCATTCTTTTAGTAAATTTATTTCAAAGCATACTTTTGTTTTTGCTATTATAAATAATATTTTCTAAAATTTTATTTTCCATTTGTATGCTGCTAATAAAGCTTTTATAAATTTCTGTATTAATATTGAATCTTATCACATTGCTAAATTCACTTATTAGATTTAGTATTTTTTGTAGATGCATTGAGTTTTTTTTATTATTATTATACTTTAAGCTCTAGGGTACATGTGCACAACGTATATGTATACATGCTCCATGTTGGTGTATTGCACCCATTAACTCTTCATTTACATTAGGTATATCTCCTAATGCTATCCTTCCCCCCTACCCCCACCCCATGACAGGCCCCAGTGTGTGATGTTCCCCTTCCTGTATCCAAGTGTTCTCATTGTTCAATTCCCACCTGTGAGTGAGAACATGCGATGTTTGATTTTTTGTCCTTGCAATAGTTTACTGAGAATGGTGGTTTCCAGCTTCACCCATGTCCCTATGAAGGACATGAACTCATCCTTTTTTATGGCTGCATAGTACTACGTGGTGTTATGGACACCATCATGCTCTTCTATTCAAGAGTTGTATTTCTTTCTTTACAATCTATAGGACTTTTGACTTTTTTTTTTTTGCTTTGTTGTGGCAACAATAATCATCAGTTCAATCTTGAATAGAAGTGGTGAAAGAGGATTTATTATGTTTTCTGCCTCCATTGACATAATTAGATGGATTTTCCCTTTTATTCTTATTTAATATGGTGAATTACATTGATTTTTCAATGGTAAACCAACCTGGATTTCCTTGGACACAATATATTATCCTTTTATATGTTGTTGTATTTAATGTGCTAATATTTTATTAAATATTTGCGCATGCATGTTCAAAAGGAATATTAATCACTAATTTATTTTCCTTGTAAGAGTATTTTCTGGTTTTGATATGAGGGTCATTCAGCCTCATGAAAAGCAATGGAACATATAATTTCCCCCTCTATTTTCTGAAAACATTTAGTAATATTGGTATTATTTCTCCCTAAAATGTGTAATAGAATTCACCTGTGAAGCCATCTGGATTTCAACTTTTCTTTGTGAGAAAATTTCTGATAAGAAATTTTAATAGCTGATCACATATTAAGCCATTCATATTCTCAGTTTTTCTTTCAATTAGGTTTGGTAAATTTCATTCTTTCAAAGAATTTTTATATTTTAACTAAATTGTTGACTATATTGGCATATATTTTTATTAATATTTTCTCTATATTTTGCCTTTTTTTTTTTTAAATGAGGTCTTCCCTTCCTGCCCAGGCTGGTCTCAAATCCTGGGCTTGAGCAATCCTCCTGCCTCAGCCTCCCAAGTAGATGGGACTACAGACACATGCCACCTTGCCCAACTTTAATATTTTCTTATTATGTATTTAATAACAACCCCAGGCAGTAGAGATAGTTTCTGTCTTTCAATCCTGATATTGGTAATTTGTGGTTTTTTAAAAGTCAATGTAGCAAGTTTTTAAATTAATTTTATTGATTTTTTTCAAGGAATCAATAAACCAAATATTTTCCTCATGCTGATTTTTTTTTTATTTATTGATCTTCACTTTTGTCTTTATTATGTTCTTCCTTCTACTTACTTTGGATTTAATTTTCTCTTCTTTTTATAAAAGTGTTTAAAGGTGGATATTAAATTACTGATTTGACACCTTTATTATTTTCTGTCATAATCATTTGATGGTGTAAGTTTCTCTCTAAATATTCAGCTTTAGCTTATTCCCAGAAATCTTGATAGGATTTGTTTTTATTCTTATTTAATCCAAAATGTTTTCTAATTTCCTTTCAGGTTTATTCTTTGACCCACAAGAAATTTTAACATGTCATTTTGTCATTGATTTCTAATTTAATTTTTTATGGTTGAAAAAATACTTTGTATCATTTAATTTAAAAATTATTGAAACTTATTTTATGATGCATTATATTAGACAATATCCTTGAAGGATGTGTCATGTATAATTGAAAAAATGTGTACTCTACACTTGTTAAATGCTCTGAAAATGTCAGTTATCATGAGTTGGTCAGTGGTGTTTCTCAATTTTTCTATATTTTTACTGAATTATGACAACTTTTCTCTAACAATTGAGAAAACAGCAAAAAATTTCCAACTATAATTTTGAATTTGACATTTTATTTCTTTAGTTCTGTCAGTATTTGCTGCCTATATTTTGTTCTATTATCAGATGTGTACACATTTAGAATCTTTTTTTTCAGAAACAGTCTCACTCTGTCACCCCAAATGGAGTGCAATGGCGTTATCAAAGTTCATTGCAGCCTTGAACTCATGGATTCAAGAAACACTCCTGCCTCAGCCTCCTGAGTAGCTGGGACTACAGGAATGCACCACCACACCCAGCATTTTTTTAATACTTTTTTACAGATGGGGTATTGCTATGTTGCTCAGGCTGGACTTTTGGCTTCTTAATGAATTAACCCTTTTATCATTATTAAATATCTCCCTTAAATTCTGGTGATATCATGAAGTCTATTTTTTTGCTGATAATAATAGAACCACTTTATCTTTTTTATTCTGACTTTTAGCATGGTATATACTTTTATTATTCTTTTACTTTCATACTTACATTTAAAGTACTTATGGTTAAATTGTATCTTTAAATATAAGCTCATACTTTAAGTGTGCTATGAAGATTACATTTTGTATCAACTTTACTGCACCATAAGATGCTCAGACTGTACATTATTTCTGGGTGTGTCTGTGAGGATGTTTCTAGATGAGAGTAATTTAAATCAGGGATTCAATGAAGTAGATTGCCTTCTATAATGTGAATGAGCATCATCCAATCCATTATTGAAGGCCTCAATATAACAAAAAGGCCAAAGGAAGGAACAAAGAAGGAAGAATTTTCCCCTTTTTGCTTCTTGTCTGCTTGCTTTAACTGAGATATCGGTCTTCTGCACTTGAACTAGGATTGACACCATCAGCTCCCCTGATTCCCAGGCCTTCAGACTTGAACTGGAATTACTCCATTGGCTTTCCTGAGTCTCTAATTTGCAGATGGCAGATCGTTGAACTTCTCAGCCCCCATAAATGGGTAAGTGAATTCCTCATAGCAAATATCTTATCTGTATCTCTATCTATATCTATCTATCTATCTATACATATATATATAGAGGTTCTGGTTCTCTGGAGAACCTTGACCTAAAACATGAGCTTAAAGTGTGTAGTGTCTCTTTAAAATAGTATCTAGTTAAGTATTGCTTTTCAAAATACAGCCTGACAATCTCTGCATTTTAATTGGAGTGTTTAGTTTATTTACATTTAGTATAATTATTTATCTGATTAGATTTAGAAGTACCATTTTCTCTTTGTTTTCTTATGATCTGATGTAGTTTTTTTTTTATACCTTTATTGTTAATTGAATTTTTTCAGTATTCAATTTTATTTCATCTACTGGCTTATCAAACATATCTCTATATTTTTAATTATTATATTTTATTGGTTGTTTTAGTGATATTATATGGATCCTTAATTTATCACAGTCCACCATAAATTAATATTATATTTCCTCATATATTATGCAAGACATTGCAACAGTATACTCTTTTTTTTTTTTTTTTGAGATTGAGTCTCATTCTGTTGCCCAGGCTGGAGTGTAGTGGCATGTTCTCAGCTCACTGCAATCTCCGCCTCCCAGGTTCAAGCGATGCTTGTATCTCAGCCTCCCCAGTAGCTGGAACTACAGGTGTGAGCAGCCACACCCAGTTAATTTTTGTATATTTAGTAGAGACAGGGTTTCACCATGTTAGCCAGGCTGGTCACAAACTCCTGACCTCAGGTGATCCACCCACCTCAGCCTCCCAAAGTTCTGGGATTACCAGTGTGAGCCACTGCACTTGGCCACAACAGTATACTTTTGTTTACATTCCTCCCATCTTTGTGTTATTGTTGTCATATAGCTTATTCAACATGAGTTATAATCCCCACACTACATAAGTATTATTTTTCTTTATACAGATAATTATCATTTAAGTAAATCAAAATATAAAGTAAAAAATGTTTCATATTCATCCATATATTTACTATTTAAAATTTAAAAAAATAATTTGTGTATATCTGAGTTTTCTTCTAATGTCATTTTTCCTCTGACTAAAGAACTTTTAACATGTCTTGTAGTACAGGTCTGCTGCAACAACAACAACAACAACAACAACAAAAATTCATCAGCTTCCTTTTCTCTGAGAAATTACTTATTGGCCTTCATTTTTTAAAAACATGCAGAGGGTATTTTATTCTTGCTTGGCAGTTATATTTTTTTCCTCTCTTAGCAATTTAAAAGTGTCATTCCATTTTTCTCTTCCTTAAATTGTTTCTGGCTTGAATTCAGCAGTCAATGTTATCTTTGTTTTTCTTGATGTAATATATATTTTCTGCTAAATGATTAAAAATTAAATCTTCATCATCATTTTTTAGCAATGCTACTATGATTTATCTAGGTATGGTGTTCTTTCTATTTATTGTACTTAGAATTCAGTAACCTGCTTGTATCTGTAGCTTGATATCCCTCATTAAAATGTGCTACTGAACATTATTTTTTCGAAATTTTTATACCACAATCTGTCTCTTCTGGAAGTACAATTCCCCGCTTGTTAAACTGCTTAAGCTTGCTTTGTTAATCTTTTCTCAGCATTTTTTTCTCTCTGTGCTTAATTTTGGATAATTTATATTTTATTATCTTCAAGTTTACTGACTTTTTTAGCATTACACAATCTGCTATAAAGCGAATCTATTTAATTTATTTTAAATATTGAAATCTTCAATTCTAGAATTTTCATTTTTCATAACATCCATTTCTTTTCTGAAATTTCCTGCCTCTTTACTTGTTTTGTTCATTTTTTTCTTTTAATTCCTTAAACTGTCTGTAATAGCTCTTTTAAAGTCATTGTCTGCTAATTCTGACATTTCTGTTATCTCTGAGTCTGTTTCCAATTGCTAGTTTTTTTCTAGTTATAGGTAATATATTCCCGTTCCTTTGCATTTGTAGTATTTTGTTTTGTTTTGCTTTCTTACTACTGTTGATAGTATATTATAAGTAACCTTGGCTTATGTTATATTTTTTTAAAGAGTGCTGTGCTTTGATCTGGCATCCAGTCAATTTTCTGAACCAACTAGGTGCTTTTCAAGCATATTTTAAAATATTCTAAGGTGGATCATGAGTATCTTTTACACTCAGGCTAGAGTGGCCCTACTGCTCTTCTGCAGTATCATCTGAATATTCAAGGTGTTTGCTGAGGTCTCTATTCTGTCTGCCTGGAACTTCTACTTTTGGTATGATCTCAAGAATTTCCATTCAGCTGACATTTCCTTAGAAATTGTTCTATAATAGCCCTTAAGGAGATTTCCTCAGCTCGTATGCAAATATTTGGTCAAAGACATTAGAACACCACTGTGAGTTTATGGTGCATCTATTCTGCACAGTACTTTTCTCTTCAGTATCATGTCCCATGCATTCTATCTGCCTCATCATCACCAAACTCTGGTATCTGTCTTACCAGCTTAGTGAGAATATCATGCTTTGCTTGGCATGTCTTCCTGTGCTACAGTACGGACAGTGACTGCAGACAGAAAGCCAGAGTGACTAAGGGTCTTACCTGATGTTTCTCTTATTTGGAGGGTCACGATCTTATGCTGCTTTTTGTTGAATATCTAAAACTGCCATTTCATATATTTTGTCCCTTTCCATAGCTGTTTATAGTGGGAGGGCTAGACCAGTAGTTATTCAATCATGCCCAGAAGCAGAAACAAAATAAAATTTTACCACAGCTGTCTCAATTTTTCAGACAAATAACGAAAGTGTATTCCTAACTTCTAGAGTCACAATAGTATTTTAGAACCTAAAGCATAGACTCAAAGTTATCTGAGATTGGGTAAAGACAGATAATCTGTCTTCTCTGTTAGTTTGGCCACTTCTGAATGATAGGCAGTTTAGGCCACTTGTCCTAATAGCAATAAGTTGTGAATAAAACTTTAATAGGGAGAAATCTACAAGGAGAGTCATTTTAAGATTGTGTGAATTACTACAGGTAGAATAAACCATATATATGCATTCTGTCCTCTGCTGGTGAAGAATGATATCTGAGACATTGCTACATTATTTTGCAGTTTTTTTTAATTGCAATCGTCACAGTCATCTTCACCTTCCATCTAGCATATTCAAAGCTTATTAATTCTCATTTGACCATTGGCTCCCATGTTTCTGGTACCAGTACTAAAATGATTATAGGGTCAGTTTAGTGACAGCTTTCTTGGTACCTTTGAAAAGACATTTTAAGTTTTATGGTAGCTATTGACAGTCTTGCTATGGGATTTCTTACACCTCAGAAACCTGCTTTCTTGGAAAAATACTCCTATTGATCACATTTGTTCCATATAGATAATTATGCTTGGTGGATTCCGGAAGAAATCTTGTTACTCTAAGGACCCAGTGATGACCAAAGACCTCTCTTTTGCAATCATCAAATCATTTGTTTTCTTATTTTTTAATGTTTTGGAACTTTCTTTCGCTAAATCTGTTTCTGGAATAAGATTCGCTTCCAGTGTTTTATTTTTTCTCTATTGTTCCCCTATGTGCCTTTTATACACACCTTTTAGGAAGCACTCAATTGTGTTCATAATAGCTTTACCTGCTTCTTGGATTGGTCTTTTAGTTTCTCTAATACGTGTAATGTGAGATGGAACCAAAAGCTGTCTTTCGTTTTACCTTCTCTTCTTCTTATTCCCAAAGAGAGAAAAATTCAATTTTCTACATATTCCTCTTATTTGTCTTTTCTATTGTCCTATAGTGAGATATATGAAGTCAATGAATTCTGAGCATACCAAAGCAACCGGTGAAGAAATATATCTTGTCAGTCTTATTTCTCTGAGCTGGACAATATCGCCCAGAGATTATTATCCCATTGGACAAGTATTTTGCCTAGGTCTGATGTCAATTTATTTTTGACTTTCTTGTCTCCCCTTAATCTGCCTTATCTTAGCTATGTCTACCCCAGAGTTATATTTTCAAAATTTGGGGGCATAATTTTCTCAGGGCATACTCAGCAACTGCAAGCTAACCACAATATTGTTGACAACTTGAAGATCACCCAGCAGTTCTTAAAGTCTGTGTTCTAATAGGATTTTCTGATATCTCTATCCCAATCCAGTGTAATTTGTAACTTTCTAGTTTATCTCTTGGGAGTATAGGTAGTATATGTAACTGTTCTTACTCTGAATTCTCGAATTGCAGCTTTACGAGTATATTTCTTAGTAGTCCCCCAGAACCTGATTCCTTCTGGGGAGCTGATAGACTGAGAATTTGCATGTTTTCTTTTGCTGTTTACTTTGGATTCCAATTCCCTTTTCTGCTTATAACAGCATCTCTCTCTCTCTTCTAACACCCCCTACAAGAATAACTAGATAGGGCTACAATTATCCTTTTTCCTATATCTCCCTTAGTCTTTAAGATCTCATTTTCCTTTCCTTCTATGAATAATGTGTCCTCTAAGATCTTTATCATTTCCAAGCCCTAAAGAAATGTATTTCTTCTTCAAGCTAGTTAGCTTAGGTTCATTTACTCCCCTTCATTTACTCAGATACTTCTCTGTGCATCTGTTCTAATGAGAATACTGAAGAGTATTTTTAAATATGCCAGTTCTTCCCTTATTTTTTAGGCAAATGTGATTGTTAGAAACACAATATATTTAAATACCTTGGGTACCTTTGGATTTGCCAGAATTTCTTTGATTTCATGCTATACATTTACCAAGTAAAATATGTTATCTTTAAAATTAGGGAGCACATTCATTTTTTATTTGTTTATGAACAAAATCCTTCACATTATTGCGGATGCACCACTTCAGTTGACTGAAATCAAGTTCAGAACTTGTATAAAAGGAAAAATCCATTACAAGTTGTAATCATGCGATGATGGGTGATTCTTGAATTTGGCAAAGATGTTGTAACTGCACCTAAAAAGGCTTAGCACTAAAGATTTAAAGCTAGAACCTCAAAAAGGCTCTGAAGCAGAGGCATCTCAACTGCTAATCCAGTTTTAGGCCTATATCCCTGCCAAACATTTGATTTAAAAGCAGGGAAAAACAGCAATTAATTTTTTACAATGCTGGCTGGCAAGTAAGACTTTCTGGGGGAAGAGAAAGAGATTGTTTTTCAATTGTTCAATTTATTTTTTAAAAAACTCAGACCTAGAAAGAAAATTGTAAGAATATTACAAAGAACACACACACACACACACACACACACACACACACACTCACATTCTTCATCTAGGTTTGCCTAGATGTTTCCTCACACACACATACACATACACACACACACACATCTATATGTAAATATATAATATATTCATTAATTCTGAGAAAACATTTGAGAATAAAGTGTAAACATTGAGACATTTTATTTCTAAAAACTGTAGAATAGATAATGTATCTCCTAACAAGGGGATTCTCTTACGTAACTACAGTTAAATGATCAATTTCAGGAAATTTAGGATTCAATACTATTATCTAATATACAATCCATACTCAACTTTTTCTAAATTAAAGCAATATTTTCTTTTATAGAAATTTTTTTTTCTCAACACAAGATCCAATCCAAGATTAACCACTGTGTTAGTTTTTGTTTCTCTTTATTCTCCTTTACTCTGGCAAAGATACTTAGGCTCATTTTCTCTTTTATAACATTAACATTAACATTTTTGAAGAAAAAGGCCCAATATTTTTTAGAATGTCCCTCAATTTTGGTTTGTCTGATATTTTTATGATTTAAGATACCTTGTGTGTGCGTGATTTTATTTCTATTCTAACCTTGCCTATGATAACAAACTAAGGAGTACTATGTAGTTCAAGGTCAGCTGCATTTGGCCAGTACACTAAGCCCTTACAGCTGACATTTGTTACAATTTGCACCTGCACCCTTCCCTGTATAAAAACAACACTTACTCAAATAATGTACCAAACCTTACAGTGATCTACCGAGGTTAAAGTCTTACATGCATACTGGAACCTGAGGCTTAAAGCTACTTAGGCCACATCAATTAAAAACTATCTGCATGATTATAAAAGATATTCTGCCTAACTCAACATAAATTGCTGTGAGCCACTATAGTTAAAGAAAATACCTATGGACTATGCTTACTAAAGTGCCACAAAAGCCTAAAGTCACCTGCACTAGCCAAGTGAGGAGTTCCAATCTTTCTGTGTTACCTCTGTCTCCAAATTTAATCCTTTGCTTATGTTTCAAAGATCTCAGCACAATATAGACACAGTGCCTATGACTGGTGGGGTCTTAATACATAATTGCTATGTCAGATGGGATTGCAACGGATTACACTGATGTTTGGGCCTAAAACAAGATGTCCTTTTGCAAATGTGGTAAGAGCATAATTTTCTCCCGGTGTTGGAGAAAAATTACCTCCATTTTCCCATTAGATTATCCACCCAAATAGACAGTCAAATTTGATATTTCAACAAGGCTTAACCACAAATTCAGTTAGCCAAAAAATTGGGCATTGAAACAGAAGCACTCCTTAAGTGATGGGCTGAACTTCAAGGGCACTCATCAGACCCTGGATTTTGACATCCATGAAAGTGAATACCAGGCACAGAGATCACAGAGGTGTTGTTGCTGTTGACAGAAAAGACCCTGCAGTGTTGGCAAACAGAAATGAAAATGATGAACAAATCAGTCCAGAAAACAGGTGCTGACATGTGGCTTCATATCAGATGGAACACTTCCTTCACTTGTGTGACAAGAAAATCGAGGACAGAACACCCAGCAACATTACACAAAAACAAAATCTTGAAAAAAGAAACAGAGAGGCATAAAAATGATAGATGAAAAGGCCATAAGAAATGGCCTGATCAAACAATTCAAAACCGTTGGTGATTGAAGGCTGTGTGGTGATGCTTTACTCCTGGCTTCTGTCCTTGGCCTCTGGTGACTTCACCTCAGCTGGTTCTTGCATTGAATGAAGATGGTAATACACAGTTCTTTTTGGTGGACTAAAAAGGTTCTTTCGGTTTCAATGCAGGTTTGAAGAGCCCTGGACTTCTAACCATGAAAAAAGGGAAAAACTAGGACCAAGAAGCTTATTTTAGCACATCATAATGTAGCATTTTCTAACCTATAGAATTTTCTAGAAAGAATATCAGCCAGCAGTTTTCAAAGTCTGATGTAGAGTCTCTAACTGTTCCTGAAACTCTTTAAAGGAGTTTGTGCAGTCAGAACTATTTACATAACACTAAAATGTTATTTGCCCTTTTCACTCTTATTTTCTTACGAGTGTAACCATGGAATTTTCCAGAGGCTACCTGTAGTGTGATGGCATTATCATTATCAATCTGATAGCTAATGGAATGTATATTTACATATTCTGAAATTTTCTAAGGTAGTATAAATATATACTTTCTCAGGGATTAACTCAGTTTGTTCTCAGTGCTTTTCTTTTACTATCTCTGGCTATCTGCAATTATACCTCCCAGTCTTTCTAAGTTTGTCATCAAAAAAGTCATTATTTTGAAATTCCTAGATAAACCCTACAATTTTATAAAAAAGACAAAAGGTACATTTTGGAATTTCAACATAATAACTTTATTAGGTAATAATGAGGTTATATGGGAAGTAAAATTACTAGTACAACAGTGGCAACAAGGTGTACTGGTAACTTATCCCTATCATACTAGTAAATGCCAGTTTTACATAAAACCATCTTTGATAAAGTTGTAGCAATGTCTAACTTTATCAGGTATTGACCCTTGAGTACTTCGTTATTATATTTTGTGTGACAAAATGGGAAATATATGTAAAGTAGTTCTGCACACCAAAGTACAATAGTTGTATCAAGAAAAAGCACTTGATTTTGTGTGATTTTGTTTTGATCTAACTGCTTTTCTCATAGAACAGAAATAGAGCAACCATGGTTATTCAGACTGATATATTTGGCAGACATTTTCTGAAAAATGGACAAAGTGAGTCTGCCATTTTGAAGAAAATAGTGACCAATATTTGTAGTCAATGATAAAATTAGGGCTTTCTAGCAAAAATTAAGATTTTGGCAAACTTGTGTCCATCAGTATTAACTTTTAAACTTTGCAATACTTAAAAACTTTACTATGGAGCTCAGTAATGATATTAACAAATGTGATTTATTGATGTTATTATCTAATAAAATGTGTCTATGGAAGATCCACATAAATCATTAAATATTAAATATCAACTAATATTTTTCGAGTGATCCATGCATGATGTTACATCATACATGAGTCAAACATTCCTTGAGACTACAGTTAGACTAATGAAATTTAATGTAACAATTCACTGACATGGTTTCAGATTCTATGTTGCAAATAACCTAGACAAAACTACTACTTATGTCATTTTTGTGTGGTATCAAAGAACAGCATATATAATTATTTGAAAATGCTGCTGAAATATGTACTTCTCCTTCCAATTCAGATCTGTGTCAAACTGATTTTCTTCATTTACTTCAGCTAAAACTACATACTAGAACTCATTGGGTGATGAAGCAGATATGAGAGTCTAGTTAACGTCTAGCAAGCCAGAATTCAAAGAGGTTTGCAGAAATATAAAATAATGCCATTTTCTCACTATTTTTGGAAAGTATACATTTATTTTAACAAGTAGTACTTTTTGTGAATTAATATTTGTTTTATATTGCTAATGGAAGTAATATAGCTATACAGACAAAATAAATATAAGCTCTTTGGGCTCTCAATTTTTTATAGTATAAAGGGATAATTAGACCAAAAAGTTGAAAACTTCTGACATAAGCTACTTTTCATTTCTATAATATCAAAACAATTGTGGACATTTATCTCAGGAACTATTCTAGGTGTCAGAGTGTCAGAGGAGAAAAAAAACAGAACATACATTTAAGATGCATATGTTGAATGTAGTAAAGAAAAAAACTTGAAAGGCACCTGACCTTATTTCTGTAACATTAATGTGAACTATACGCTAATATTACAAGAATTAGATGCTTTCCAAGTTTTCGTTGTTGCTGTTGTTTTGAGACAGGGTCTCTCTGTCTCACCCAGGCTGGAGTGCAGTGTTGTGATCTTGGCTCACTGCAACCTAAATCTCCCATGCTCAAGCAATCCTCCCACCTCAGCCTCTGGAGTAACTGGGACTACAGGCAAATGCCACCACCCTCAGCTATTTATTTTACTTTATTTTTTGAGAGATGAGGTCTCACTATGTTTCCCAGGCTGGCCTCACACTCCTGGGGTCAAGTGAGCCTCCCGCTTTGGCCTCCCAAAGTGTTAGGATGACAAGCTTGAGTCACTGTGCCTGGCTGCCTTCCAAGTTTTACTCAAAACATTCAATATTTATTGAATGCCTACAGTATGTCAGGTGCTTCATATTCATTATTTCTAAATTTTGCAGTCTCTGTCAAATATCTCCATGTGAACAATGAAGTTGAGATCTAAAGAAGTAAAGAAACATGCCCATGAATGCATTACTATTTGTTGAGAGAGCCATAAATCAAGCATGGGACTGTCTGTTTCTAAAATGCAGATTGTTTCCATTTTACAAAAGCAGTATCACATAGAAAATGCTTAGATAGAAATTTGATGACTCAAAAAAAGAAATGTTGTGTAAAATTTTCCTGCATCAGAGGTGGCTGGACCAATTAGCATTTTGATACTGTCTATATCACAGATATTGCGAGTATTGTGATTCAAATATTCATTCAATATTGTGATTCAAATATTGTGATTCAAATATTTATTGTTAATATGGTACATTATATTGTTATTTAAATTTAAAAATACCATCACTTTCCTGGAATGCCACCCACACAGTTATAATGTAATACATCATTATCCTATATAAGTACTAATGGATTTGGAACATAAATCTTAGATCTTGGCTTGGTTTTCCTATGAAGGTTATGCCTTCTACCACAGTTTTCTGAAAATGTTTGTGTACAAGTGAAAGTCTTTTCTAAACATTCGACAATGGAATCTTATTTGTGGAAATGTTTGTAATTACAAAGGTATTTCTTTTATAAGATATAGGGATATTCACATGTTCTATTTTACAATGTGTTAGATTTTGGTAATTTGAGTCTTATTAATAGCAATTTGTCTATTTTATCTAAGTTACTGGAATTTTATGAGTATAAAATTGTTCATAACATTTTATTAGTTTATAAATGTGGAGGATCTGTAGTAACAGCCTTCTATTTCTGATATTATTAATTTATGTTTTGTATTTTATTCCTTATTAGTTTGGCTAGCAGTTTTTAAAATGTTATTAGTTTTAGCATAAATAAACTTTTGACTCAATAACTTTCTCTACGATTTTCTATCAACATTTCTTTTTGCTCCTATTTTTATTATTTTCTTTCTTCTATCTACTTTGGATTTAATTTTCTCTCTTTTTCTTAAATTCTTACTGTAGAAGCTAGATTATTTTTCATGCCTTTCTTCTTTTTAATGTAAATAAAGATGTAAATTTCTCTAGCCAATAACTTAGCATCATCCCATAAATTTTTATTTGTATTACCATTCCGTTCCAAATTATTTTCTATTTCCCTTGTAATTGTTCTTTGATATGTAATTCATTTAAATTGGTGTTGTTAGTAATATTTGGAGGTTTTCCAAATATAATTTTGTTATTAGTAACTAATTTAACTTCACTGTGGTTAGATCATATTTCAACCTTTTAAAATTTATTGCAACATGTTTTATGACCCAACATATGTTCCAATTTGGCCAGCATTCCATGTACATTTGAAAATAATATGTATTCTGCAGTTGTTGGGTGTGGTTTAATATAAATGTCAAAAAGATCAAGGTGATTGATAGTGTTGTTCAAATTAACTATATCCTTAGTGATTTTATTTCTATTGTTCTATCAATTATCAATAAAAGGTGTTAAAATCTCCAATCATGGTTGTGAATTTGTTTTTCTTTTTAGTGTTGCCAGTTTTTAGTCCATATATTCTGAGGCCCTGTTTATTAAGTGCATACATATTTAGGATTATTATATTTTCTTGCTCAATCCACTCTTTTGTCACCTTGAAATGCTCTCTCTTTATCTCTTCCAATAATCTTGTCTTTAAGTCTATTGTGTCTGATATGAATCACTACCATCAATGCCATTTATTTTTAAAAAACTATCTATTATCTAATAGATTGCATTTGTATCTCTGTCAAAAATTAGTAGACCATATTTATATGTGTCTTTTTTTGTACTCTCTCTTCTGTTTTATTGATCTGTCTGTTCTTTCTTTCACCAATACCACATTGTCTTGTTTACTGAAGATCAAAATTGGGTTACTGCTTCTTTTAAATTTGTTCACCTTTTAAACATTGTTTTGATTATTTTAGTTCCTTGGCTTTCCATATAAATTCTAGAATCAGCTTATTTACATTTACAGAAACATTTCTGGGAGTTTAGTTTGCATTGCATTAAATCTATTCAATTTTTTTGGAAAAATTGACATCCTAACTACATAGAATACCTTAATCCATAAATAAACATACTTTTCTTCATTTATTTAAATTTTTTGTTTATTTCATTAGTGTTGTATATTTTTCAGGAGAATCTGTGCATATTGATTATATTTATACCTAAATATTTTATCTTTCATACAGCTATTGTAGGTGGTATTGTTTTCTTAATTTCAGTTTCCAATTTTCTGACGTTTATTTGTAGAAATATGGCTAATTTTTGTTGGATGATTTTTTATGCATGATATGAACTTGTTAACTTCACTTAATAGTTCTAGGAGCTTTTCTTGTAGATTGTGTAAGGTTTTCATCAGAGATAATCTTGCTAATTTAAGATGGGGCAGTTTTCTTTCTTTTTCATAATCTGCATGCCTTCAATTATTTTTCTTGTAATATTGTACTCTTTAGAATGTTTAGTATGATGTTGAATAGGTGGTAAGCATGGACATGCTTGCCTTGTCCCTAAGCTGAGGAAGAAATTATTCAGTTTTTCACCATAAAATATGATGTTTGTTGTAGACGTTTTTCAAATTTATTGTATCAGTGTTAACAATGGCTCCTTCTATTTTTAGTTTGCTGACAGTTATTATCATGAATTGACATTGAATTTTGTCACTAGTATGTTCTACACCAATTGATAAGAATCTGTAATTTCTCTTGTTTAGGCTATAAAGATGGTAGGTTACATTAATTTTCAAATGTTTAACCAGCCATCCATTCCCAGGATAAATCCCACTTTGTGGTGATATATTAGTCTTTTCATATATTGTTTCATTAGATTTACAGTATTTATTGAGGATTTTTGTGATTACATTCATAATAAATATATATCTGTTGTTAACTGTCCTTCCTTGTGAGTTTTTTGACTGATTTTAGAATTTGTGTAATGTTGGAATAAAATGAGATTTACCTCTACTTCTAATTTATAAAGAGATTGCATAGAATTTGTGTTACTATTTTATTCTTTAAAAGTTTGGACTGTTCAGGTTATTTATTTCCTCTCAGGTAATTTTGATAATGTGTGACTTTGAGAAATGTATTATTTCATCTAAGTTGTTCAATTTATGTTCAAGGAGTTTTTAATAATATTCTCTTTCTTTTTTAATGTCTTTATGGTCTGTAGTGATATGCTTTCTTCCATTCCTGATATTAGTTATTTGTGCCCTCTCTCTCTCTCTATGAAATTGAATCTTACTGTATGTTTATTTTTCTATTTTTATTTTTTATTATTATTATACTTTAAGTTTTAGGGTACATGTGCACAATGTGCAGGTTAGTTACATATGTATACATGTGCCATGCTGATGCGCTGCACCCACTAACTCGTCATCTAGCATTAGGTATATCTTCCAGTGCTATCCCTCTCCCATCCCCCCACCCAACAACAGTCCCCAGAGTGTGATGTTCCCCTTCCTGTGTCCATGTGTTCTCATTGTTCAATTCCCACCTATGAGTGAGAATATGCGGTGTTTGGTCTTTTGTTCTTGTGATAGTTTACTGAGAATGATGATTTCCAATTTCATCCATGTCCCTACAAAGGACATGAACTCATCATTTTTTATGGCTGCATAGTATTCCATGGTGTATACGTGCCACATTTTCTTAATCCAGTCTATCATTGTTGGACATTTGGGTTGGTTCCAAGTCTTTGCTATTGTGAATAATGCCGCAATAAACATACATGTGCATGTGTCTTTATAGCAGCATGATTTATAGTCCTTTGGGTATACATCCAGTAATGGGATGGCTGGGTCAAATGGAATTTCTAGTTCTAGATCCCTGAGGAATCGCCACACTGACTTCCACAAGGGTTGAACTAGTTTACAGTCCCACCAACAGTGTAAAAGTGTTCCTATTTCTCCACATCCTCTCCAGCACCTGTTGTTTCCTGACTTTTTAATGATTGCCATTCTAACTGGTGTGAGATGGTGTCTCATTGTGGTTTTGATTTACATTTCTCTGATGGCCAGTGATGGTGAGCATTTTTTCATGTGTTTTTTGGCTGCATAAATGTCTTCTTTTGAGAAGTGTCTGTTCATGTCCTTCGCCCACTTTTTGATGGGGTTGTTTGTTTTTTTCTTGTAAATTAGTTTGAGTTCATTGTAGATTCTGGATACTAGCCCTTTGTCAGAGGAGTAGGTTGCGAAAGTTTTCTCCCATTTTGTAGGTTGCCTGTTCATTCTGATGGTAGTTTCTTTTGCTGTGCAGAAGCTCTTTAGTTTAATGAGATCCCATTTGTCAATTTTGGCTTTTGTTGCCATTGCTTTTGGTGTTTTAGACATGAAGTCCTTGGCCATGCCTATGTCCTGAATGGTAATGCCTAGGTTTTCTTCTAGGGTTTTTATGGTTTTAGGTCTAATGTTTAAGTCTTTAATCCATCTTGAATTGATTTTTGTATAAGGTGTAAGGAAGGGATCCAGTTTCAGCTTTCTACATATGGCTAGCCAGTTTTCCCAGCACCGTTTATTAAATAAGGAATCTTTTCCCCATTGCTTGTTTTTGTCAGGTTTGTCAAAGATCAGATAGTTGTAGATATGCAGCATTATTTCTGAGGGCTCTGTTCTGTTCCATTGATCTATATCTCTGTTTTGGTACCAGTACCATGCTGTTTTGGTTACTGTAGCCTTGTAGTATAGTTTGAAGTCAGGTAGTGTGATGCCTCCAACTTTGTTCTTTTGGCTTAGGATTGACTTGGCGATGTGGGCTCTTTTTTGGTTCCATATGAACTTTAAAGTAGTTTTTTCCAATTCTGTGAAGAAAGTCATTGGTAGCTTGATGGGGATGGCATTGAATCTGTAAATTACCTTGGGAAGGATGGCCATTTTCACGATATTGATTCTTCCTACCCATGAGCATGGAATGTTCTTCCATTTGTTTGTATCCTCTTTTATTTCCTTGAGCAATGGTTTGTAGTTCTCCTTGAAGAGGTCCTTCACATCCCTTGTAAGTTGGATTCCTAGGTATTTTATTCTCTTTGAAGCAATTATGAATGGGAGTTCACTCATGATTTGGCTCTCTGTTTGTCTGTTATTGGTATATAAGAATGCTTGTGATTTTTGTACATTGATTTTGTATCCTGAGACTTTGCTGAAGTTGCTTATCAGCTTAAGGAGATTTTGGGCTGAGACAATGGGGTTTTCTAGATATACAATCATGTCGTCTGCAAACAGGGACAATTTGACTTCCTCTTTTCCTAATTGAATACCCTTTATTTCCTTCTCCTGCCTAATTGCCCTGGCCAGAACTTCCAACTGTATGTTTATTAGTTTTATTGATTTTTTCCAAAGAACAAGTATGTTAGTCAAAGTTCTTCACAGAAATATAAATAACAGAAGATATTTGTTTATTTATTTATATGAATGAATTGGCCCACATGACTGTGAAGGCTTTGCAAGTTTAAAATCCAATGAGAAAGGTTGACAGTTTGGAGACTCAGGAAAAAGTAGTGGTTTGAGTCCATGGACAGTCGTTGAAAAGTGCTGCAAATGGAATCTGAAGTCGGTCTGCTAGAAAACTAGGAAGAGCTTATGTTTCAGATGAGGTCTTAAGAACTTTCAGCTGATTGGATAAGACCCACCCAAATTATGAAGGGCAATCTGATTTACTTAAAATTTATCAATTTAAATGTAAGTTACATCTAAATAAAACCTTCACAGAAATATTCAGAATAATGTTTGACCAAATATCTGGACAATATGGCTCAACCAAGTTGACACATAAAATTAACTATCACAACAAAATTTGGTTTCATTGATTTCTCTATTTTTTCCCTGATTTCAACTTCATTGATTTTTTGAAATCTTTTTCTTATTATTTTTCCTTCTGCTTACTATGGGTTTATGCTACTTTTTTTCTGATTTTTTTTAGATAAAAAATAATTATTCAAAGTCTTTCTTTTATATTAGTAATATTTAAAACTGTAAATTTCCCTCTAACAACTGTTTTAACTTCATCCCATAAATGTTGATGTATTATATTCTAATTTCCCTTCAATTAAAAATATATTCTCATTTCTTGAAAATTCCTTTTGATCTTTGTTTAATTTCCAAGTATTTGAGAATTTTGTTCATGTATTTCTGCTATAGATCCCTAATTCAATTATATTGTGGCCAAAAAAACAAACTTTGTGTAATTTCAATTCTTTACATTTATTGACATTTATTTTATGACTCATGATGATAAATCTACTGTGATAAGTGTTCTATGTGCACTTGAAAGTAATGTGGATTCTGCTGTTGTTATGTGTAATACTCTATAAATATCAATAAGATCTAACTGGTTGATGGTGTTTTTCCAATCATCTTTATCCATATGGATTTCATTATGTTTGCCCTATTGTTAAACCTGCCACCTATAATTGTGATTTTGCTTATTTATCCTTTAAATTGTATCAGTTTTGTTTCATGTATTCCAAATATCTGTTGTGAGGTGCCTATACACTTAGGGTTATTATATCTTCTTAAATAAACCCTTCTATCATATTGTTTTCTTCTTATTCCTGATAATTTTCTTTGGGATGACATGCAATTTTTCTGATATTACTATGGATCCTTGAGCTTTCTTTTGATTAGTTTTTGCATGTTATTTTTTAAACTGTTTTTATTTTAAACTATCTATACCATTATATTATATTTAAACTATCTATACCAGTATATACATTAGCTTTCTATACCAGTATATACATATGCAACTTATAATTGGGCTTTGTTTTTTTAATCCAATTTGACAATCTTTCACTTGGTGTGTTTCGATCATTTACATTTGATGTAATTATTAATATGCTTGAATGTATGCTAGTATTTTATTACTTGATATCTATTTGTCCTCTTTGCTTTTAGTTTTTATTTTTCCTTCTCCTGCTTTTTGGTTGAATTTTTAAATCCTTTTTGCTATTGCATTTTTATTTAATGAGTTTTTTACTATATTTTTGTTCAATATACTCAGTGATTTCTCTAAGGATTATAATATACATATTTACTTTACAATCCACTTGAAACTAATGTTTTATCACTGCAGTTTGAATTTGCAAATCTTGCCACCACAGTCCTTTATTCTTTCTCCTTCTTGTTGTTGTCATATATATTACATCTACATACATTCACAAAACCCACCAGGTAATGTTATAATTTTTAATATGTCATACCTATCCTATTTAAAATTGTAATATATTTTAATACACTTAACCACATTGTTACAATCTTTTTTTGTTCTCCCTTCATTTCTGAAATTTGTCCCACCCTGAAGTTTCCTGTAACATTTCTTTCAGTATAAATCTGCTGAAGACAGATTTTCTTTGTTTTTCTTCACCTGAGAATGTTTTTATTTCACCTTCACTCTTTAATGAATTTTTTTTATATAGAATTCTGGATCGATAATTATTTTCTTTCATCACTTGACAAATGTTTTACTGCCTCTGTGGATTCAGATAAGAAATCCACTATTATATAAATCCACTATTATATGAATTCTTGTTCCTCTAAAGGTAATGTATCATTTCCATTTTTTCCCCTTTGATTTCCACAAGTTGGATCATCCTATGTGTGAGTGTGGGATTCCTTGGGTTTATACATTGAGGGCTTTTTCAAAAACCGTTTAATGGAGGGGCTTCAAGATGGCTGACTAGATACATCTGCTGCTTACCTCTTCCATGAGGAGGAACCAAAATAACGAATAGACAATCAGATTTGGAATAGGTTATCTAAGAGAGAACTCTGACATTCAATAGAGAAGTGACAGAAAGCACCAAAAGCAAAGAGAGAAATGAGGCAGCATGTTTGCCTGGGATTGGCTGGGAATTGAAGTAGCTCCTTAATACGGGGCAAAGGTAAGTGAGAGACCCTCAGTATTCCACATTCCTGCCACAGACTCCTAGAATTCCGGGAGTGGAAGAGCCCCTTAACCCTCACAGGTCCCAGGATTAACATAAAAAAGCTGCCTGGATACTGTGTGAAGGCATTGCTCTAGAGAGAGTGCTCATACGGGGTACCACAAACCCCCATGTCCCAAGCAGTTGCAGCATGGTGCTGTTATAAGAACACAGTGTTTGCTAGTCAGTATCCTACACTGCCACCTGGGCTGAGGTATGAACCATGAACAATGATGCCACACATTCCCCTGACCCCAGCACAGGTACTGCCTCACATTTTCATGCTTCCCAAGGACAAATTCCACTGCCAGCAACTGCCACTGCTGTGGGCTGCTGCATAGCTGAGGCACAAGTGAAATTGATGCCCCACAGCTGCTTGTTTGTGGCTGCTCCCAGGGAAAGAAAGCTTACCCTTTCCAGCAACAGGGTGTCGGTACAGCCTCTGGAGTACCCCTTGAGCATTCTATCAGCTACCTCGGGATAACCATATCTCTGCTTACCACAACTAACACTTTAATGAACAATTCACCACTAAGGGGCCTGAAGGTAGGTCCAGGTTCACCAAACTTCTCCCCCATAATACCTAAGCATACTGTCCAGAAACATGAAGCCCAGTCCAATTCACCACCAGTGGCACCTGAATTCTCCTGGGGTCTGAGATCAGGACCACTCAATCTGCGCTACCACCACTACTGGCACCCACCTGCATAAACTACCTTTAGGTCTGGGCACCAGCCTGTCCAACCTGTTGCAACCACTACGCATACCCACGTGCACCGCTTTGGTCCTAGGCATTGTCCCACCACTGCTACTGTCATCACCCATGCCACATTCAATGCTTAAGTGTTCGAGGACCCACCCATCTACCCAAACCACCACTGTCATTCCTAGAACATGAGCAAGCCACCTGGAGGCCCAATAATCAGCCTGCCTGGACTTGCTAACACCAGTGCCAGCATACACCACTCAACGACAGGCATGCTAAACCCACCAGTGCCATCTCTGGGGCCTAAAGACTGGCCCACCTGGAAGTCAGGTGCCCAGAAAAACTTCACCACAGCCTCCACTAATAACCATACCCTCAGCCACCAAGGAAATCATAGACACCACTGACACTGTTTATAGCCAAAGAAATTATACAAAGACTACAGTACTGAATGCAGCCAGAAGCAAAACTAAAATGTTTTATCCAACCAACACCACAGATACATTTTCAGAAAAATGTCCTTCACAATGAAAGCAAATTCAAAAACTGGAAGAAGCAACAATTATACCAGAAGCACATATATCAATGTAAAAACACACGAAACATGAAAAAACAAGGAAATATGACATCTCCAAAGGAACACAATAATTCTCCAGCAACAGATCCCAATCAAAAAGAAATTCATAAAATCCCAGAAAAAGCATTCAAAATATGCATAATATAGAAGCTCAGTGAGATAAAAGATAATTCTGAAAAACGAAACAAATCATAAAAACAATTCAGAATATGAATGAGAAATGTATCAAAGAGATAGATATCATACAAAAGGAAAAACTCCAGAAATTCTGGAACTAAATAATTCATTGAATAAAATACATAATACATTCAGCATCTTTGACAATACACTGTATCAAGCAAAAAAGAGAACCTCAGAAATTGAAAATAGGTCTATTGAAATAATCCAATCAGGTAATTATAAAGAAGAAGGAATAAAAATGAATGAGCAAAGTCTTCATGATATATGGAACATCACAAAGTGACAAAATATTCAGCTTTTTGGTGTCCTAAAAGGCAAAGAGACAATGAAAGGGTTAGAAGACCTATGTAATGAAATCATAGGTGAAAACTGCCCAAGTCTAGCAAGAGATTTAGATATCCAGATTCAGGAGGTTTAAAAGATCCCCAAATAAATATAATACAAAAAATTCTGTTTTAGAACACATTATATCTAGTCAAAGACAAAGAGAACATTTTAAAAACAGCAAAAGAAAAGTGTCTAGTCACCTATAAAAGAACCCCCATCAGTTTAACAGTGGATTTCTCAGCAGATTTACAGGCCAGGGGAAAATGGGATGATATATTCAAAGTGCTGAAAGGAAAAAACAATGTCATTTTTCACAGAATTAGAGAAAAACAATCATAAAATGTGTATGAAATCAAGAGAGAGTTCAAACAGCCAAGGCAATCCTGAGCAAAGGCACCCAAGCTGAAGGCATAACATTACCTGACTTCCAAATATATTACATATAGTAACCAAAACAGCATCCTATTGGTATGGAAACGGACACATAGACCAATGAAATAAAACAGAGAACCCAGAAATAAATATTTATAGACAACTGATTTTTGACAAAGGCATCAAGAACTTACACTGGGGAAAGGACACCCTCTTTAATAATTCATTATGTGAAAAATGAATATCCACATGCAGAAGAATAAAACTTGAAAGCCTATATCTCACCATATACAAAAATCAACTCAGGATGGGTTAATGGCAAAAAAGTAAGACCCAAAACTATAAAACTATTAGAAGAATACATATGGAAAACACTCAGGACATTGGTCTAGGCAAACGTTTTTATGGGAAAGACCTCAAAAGCACAGGCAACTAAAACAAAAAAAGGCAAATTGGAACTATGTTAAACTCAAAAGTTTCTACACAGCAAGCAATCAATAGGGTAAAGAGACATCTTGTTGAATGGGAGAAAATACTTTCCAACTGTTCATCTGACAAGGGACTAATATTCAGAATAGACGAGGAACTCAAACAACTCAACAGAGAACCCAGTAAAACAAATAATTCTATTAAAAGTGGCCAGAGAATATGAATAAATGTTTCTCAAAAGAAGTTGTACAAATGGCCAACAGGTATATGAAAAAAAAAATCCTTACTATGACTAATCATCAGAAAAATGTAAATCAATACATCAATGAGATATCATCTTACCCGGATAAAATGGTTATTATTAAAAAGACAAAAAGTAACAGATGCTGGTGAGGACATGGAGAAAAGGGAACTGTTACACACTATTGGTGGGAATGTACATTAGTGCAACCACTATGGAAAACATTATGGAGATTTCTCAATAAATTAAACATGGAACTCTTATATGATCCTGCAACCTCAATGTTGGGTATTGATCCAAAGGAAAAGAAATCAGTATAGCAAAGTGATACCTGTATCAACACTGTATCACCTGTAGTTGCATATTTATTACAGCACACAGCACTGTACAAAATAGCACAGATATAAGATCAACCTAAGTGTCCATCAATGATGAATACATAGAGAAAAGGGGTAGATATACTATTTGGCCATCAAAAGAATAAAATTATGTCATTTGCGGGGACATGGATGAAACTAGCGATTATGTTAAGTGAACTAAGCCAGACCCAGAGAGACAAATTTTACATATACTTACTCGAATTGGGAGCTAAAAAATTTGATCGCATGGAAGTGAAGAGTAGAATGATAGATACCTGAGCTTGGGAAAAGTGTGTGTGTGGGAGGAAGAAATGAAGAGAGATTGGCTAATGGGCACAAGCATGCAGTTAGATACAAGGTGTAAGTTTCACTGTTTGATAGCTCAGTAGGGCGACCATAATTAGCAACACTGTATTGTATATTTCAGAGTAGCTACCAGATAGAACGTGAAATGTTCACAAAACATAGAAACGATAAACACTCAAGGTGATGGATATCCCAAATACCCTGACTCAATCATTACACATTATATGCATGCAACAAAATATCACATGTACCCCATAAATATGTAAAATATTAGGTATCAATAAAAATTTTAAATTAATTTTTAAAATCTTTAATTTATAAATTTATTTGTTTTACCAAAATTAGGAAGTTTTCAGTCATTATTTCTTCAAAAATTGTTTCTGCACTACACTCTGTTCTAATTCTGATCTTCCAGTAGCATGAATTTAGACCTTTTGATATTATCCCACAGATCAGTGTCAAATTAGTGTTTCAAAACATCATGGAATCCCTATGGGTCACATGACAAGGTAAAACTTTATAAACAAAATAGACCTGAACTCATTCTTGATGGATAAAAAAGATTGGAACACACTGAGAGAAATGGAAAAAAATATATTATTGGTGACTGTAGAATCCTGAAACCACACTGCAGGAGAAAAACTGATGACTCCCTTCTACTTTTTTATAAACCAGACTTTTATGTAAAGGAGGTAACTCTAGATAAACATGATATATTCTAAACCATAAGGTTCAGTCATGGCAAGGATGAAGATCCTATCTAGCCCCCACAAAACTGACACAAGCAAATATTTTCTTGACATCTCATGCCTACCTTCTCTCATTATCTGCCTGTTGGCCATCCTTTATCTTGTCTGCTTCCCTGACTATGGGGCATCCAGCACATTTATTTATCTCAGGCTGCTTATGAATTTTGGGTAACAAACTGAAAAGTATAAGCACAATTGTTAAAAATTCAATGTGATATTCTTTTCAAGAAAATTCACTTTTTAAAAAGAATAGCAATTATCATATAAAATAAATTATTAATGGAAGAATGTCATGACTCATACCGTATAATAATTTGGAATAGCTGAAGGCTTTCTTCTCTTTCACTTACAATATGTGAGTCAGGAATTAGTGTTCCCATGTACATAGAAGTGACCCACTGATACTAGTAATCAAGATGCTCATTCAAAAAATGTTATATACCATGCAAAATTTTTGCATACTCAGAAGAGAATGCAATTAAATATTAAATACATAATATTTCTTGAGAAATATTTGAGTCCTCAATGAATGAAAATCTATAATAAAAAAGGCAGAAGAATAGAATGGGGGTGGAATATGTTTGTTTCAAGATAGGCATGACATAATGAAAATATTTATTAATATCTTGAGCACTAAATTGACAGCTGATTCAGGAGAATGTAGTTCTTTGATTCCAGCTCATAAAGAAAACATTCAGATGTATGTGAATGCCATTAGCTCAAAGAAATAAAATGTAGTTGTTGTTTGAAGGAAACTGCTTCTGTTTTTATTTTCCTTGACTGGTAATAAATCTTTATTCTCTATAAAGCATTTTATTAAGATTGTGGGATGTAAAGAAAGAAAATTCGTTCTTCAAAGAAACCTAAGAAACCCTGGTTATTTCATCAAGTTCTGTATTGTAAATTTGGAATTAAATTTCATTCTTAAAAATTCCTACTGAGTATTCATAATGTGACTGACAATCATTGTAGTAGATGCTTAACATCTGCATTTCATTTGATCAATACAAGCATTCTGTGATATAAGTGTTATGATTCCTATTCTTTATTTGTTTGTTTCTTTGTTTATATTTTAGAGGCAGACTCTCACTCTGTGACTCAAGCTGGAGTACTGTGGTGTGATTACAGCTCACTTCAGCCTTGAACTCCTTGGCTGAAGTAATCCTCTCACCTCAGCCTCCCAAGTAGCTGGGACTACAGGTATGCACCACCATACGCAGCTAATTTTTGAATTTTGTTTTTACAGATGGTGTCTTACTATGTTTCCCAGGCTAGTCTCAAACTTCTGGCCTCAAGCAATCTTCTACCTCAGGCCTCAAGACTACAGGCATGATTAACAAATATGGAAACCCAGGTTCAGAGAAGTCGAGTGATTTGGCCAAGTTAGTTATGATGGCTAATACTACTAAGTGTCAACTCAATTGGATTGAAGAATGCAAGTACTGATCCTGGGTGTGTCTGTGAGGGTGTTGCCAAAGGAGATTAACATTTGAGTCACAGGGCTGGAAAAGGTAGACCCACCCTTAATCTGGGTGGGCACCATCTTATCAGCTGCCAGCACAGCCAGGATATAAAGCAGGCAGAAGAACATGAAAAGGCTAGACTGGCTTAGCTTCCCAGCCTACATTTTTCTCCCATGCTGGATGCTTCCTGCCCTTGAATATCAGACTCCAAGTTCTTCAGCTTTGGGACTTGGACTGGATTCCTTGCTCCTCAGCTTGCAGATGGTCTATTGTGGGACCATGTGATGGCATGAGCTAATACTACTTAACATACTTGATATACTCCCATGTATATATATATGTGTGTGTGTGTATATATATATGTGTGTGTGTATATATATATATGTGTGTGTGTATATATATATATGTGTGTGTGTATATATATATGTGTGTGTGTATATATATATGTGTGTGTGTATATATATATATGTGTGTGTGTGTGTATATATATATTCTATTAGTTCTGTCCCTCTCAAGAACCCTGACTAATACAGTAGTACAACTGTAAAGAAGAAGAATGACATAAACCCTGATCCTTGAGTCTGAATAATGTAATTTTTCCATTTACTTTATTAAAATCTTCCCACTATAGTTTAAGATAAAGAAAAATAAACTGAGGAGGCAAAGCCAGATGGTGAAATAGAAAGCTCCACCAATCATACCCCTGTAAGGACATCTAGTAAAAATTATCTACATAAAAAAGACATCATCATAAGAACAAAAAATCAGTTGAGCACTCAAGTGCCTGGTTTTAACTTTATGTTACTGAAAGAGGCACTGAAGAGCTAGAAAAAACAGTCCTTAATCACCTACACCACCTTTCTCCAACCCCTAGCTGTGGTGACAGGATATGGAGAGCATCTCTGGACCCAGAAGAACACAGCAACTGTAAGGCACTGAACTCAGTGCTGTCCTGTTAGAGCAGGAAGAAAAAACGGACCAAACTCAGCTGTTGTCTGCCCACGGAGGTAGCATTTAAACCAGCTCCAGCCAAGGGGAATTGCCAGTCCCAGTGGTACAAACCTGAGTGCCTACAAACCTTACCACTGAGGGCTACAGCACTTTTTGTCTCCAAGTAAACTTGAAAGGCAGTCTAGGCTACAAGGACTGCAATGCTTAGGTGAGTTTCAGTGCTGAACTAGGCCCAGAGATGGTGGACTGGGGGAGTGGAGGAATGGAACATACTAAGACACCAGTTGGGGCAGAAAAGAGAGTGCTGGCATCACGCCTCCCCTAACCCCAGGCTGCACAGCATGCAGTTCCAAAAGAGACCTCTTACTTCCTCTTCAGGAGAGGTGAAGGAAAAGTGGGGAGGATTTTGTCTTGCTTCTAGGATACCAGCTCATTTATAGCAGGATAGGGCACTGGTAAGAGTCGTGAGGCCCGTGTTACAGGCCCTAGCTCCCAGATGACACTTCTAGACACACTCTGGGCCAGAAGGGAACCCACTGCCTTGAATGAAAGGACCCAGTCCTGGCAGTATTCATTACCTGCTAACTAAAGAGCCCCTGGACCCTGAATAACCAGCAACAATACCCAGGTACAACATCAGGAGCCATGGGCGAACCTTGTTGGCTTCAGTTGAGACTCAACACATTACCAGCTATGGTGGCTACAGGGCAAAAATCCTTCTGCTTGAGAAAAGTGGATGGAAAAGTAAAGGGGACTTTGTCTTGCACCTTAAATACTAAGATGGCCACAGAAGGAGAGAACGGCAAGTGGGCTCTTGAGGTCTCCGATTCCAGGATTTGACTCTTGGGTGGCATTTCTGGACCCTTTCTGGACCAGTAAGGAGCCCACTGCCCTGAAGGGTGAGTGGCCAGGAAACATTCACCACAAGATGACTTAAGAGACCTTGGGCCCTAAGGAAACATTTGTGGTAGTCTGGTAGTACTCC
Source organism: Pongo pygmaeus (assembly GCF_028885625.2). Taxonomy (NCBI): domain Eukaryota; kingdom Metazoa; phylum Chordata; class Mammalia; order Primates; family Hominidae; genus Pongo; species Pongo pygmaeus. The sequence continues at coordinate 161,242,758 of NC_072373.2, read as the reverse complement.
TTGTGGCCTAGGGTGGCAGTGGCTACAGGGTGAGGCTCCTCTGCTTTTGATAAGGGGAGGGAAGAGTGGGAAGAACTGCATCTTGTGGTTTGAGTGTCAGCTTAGCTGCAGTAAAATAGAACACCAGGTAGACTTTAAAAACCTTAGAAGTCCTTGACTCCCAGATGAAACTTCTGGATCCACCCAGAGTCTGGGGGACTTTGCTACCCTCAAGGGAAGTACACAGGGTGGCTGGCTTTGCCACTGGCTGATTATAGAGCCCCAGGGCCTTGAACGAACATAGGTAGTAGCCAGAAAGTGGTTACAGCCAGCCTTGGGTGAGGCCCAGTGCCATGCTGGCTTCAGGTCTGACCCAGTGCAGTCATAGTAGTGGTGGCCACAGGGGTGCTTGTGTCATTGCACCCCCAGCTTTAGGACAGAAAGAGAGATGCTGCCTGTTTGGGAGGACATAAGGGAAGAGAACAAGAGTCTTTGCATGGTAATCCAGAGAACTCTCCTGGACGTTGCCCAAGACTATCAAAGCGGTACCCCTACAAGTCTGCAAGAACTACAGGGTTACTGGCTGGCTTGAGGTGACCCATAAAGCAGATACTGCTTACATAACAACACCCAAGTCCTTTCAAATATCTGGAAAGCTTTCCCAAGAAAGATGGCTACAAATAAGCCCAGACAGTAAAGACTACAAAAATACCTAATTCTTCAATGCCCAGACACTGAAGAACATCTACTAGCATTCACACCATCTAGTAAAACATGACCTCAACAAATAAACTAAATAAGGCACCAGGGACTAGTCCTGAAGAAACACAGATATATGACCTTTCAGACAGATAATTCAAAATAGCTGTGTTGAGGAAACTCAAAAAAATTCAAGATAACAACAAAGAAGGAATTCAGAATCCTATGAGATATATTTGACAAATAAATTGAAACAATTTAAAAGAATTAAGAAGAAATCCTGAAGCAGAAAAATGCAATTGGCATATTGAAGAATGCATCAGAGTCCTTTAATAGCATAATTGATCAAGCAGAATAAAGAACTGGTGAGACTGAAGATAGCTATTTGAAAATACACAGAGGAGACAAAAAGAAAAAAAGAATAAAAAACAATGAGGGATGCCTAGAAGATCTGGAAAATAGTCTCAAAGGGGCAAGTCTAAGAGTCACGGGCTTTAAAGAGGAGGTAGAGAAAGCAATAGTGGACAAAGTTTATTCAAAGGGATAAAAACAGAGAACTTCCCAAACCTAGAGAAATATATCAATATCCAAGTACAAGAAGACTATAGAACACCAAGCAGATTTAACCAAAAGAAGACTATCTGGAGACATTTCGTAATAAAACTCCAAAAGGTCAAGGATAAAGAAAGAATCCTAAAAGCAGCAAGAGAAAAAAAATAATAATAACATACAATGAAACTCCAATATATCTGGCTGCAGATTTGTCAGTGGAAACCTTACAGGCCAGGAGAAAGTAGCATGATATATTTAAAGTGCTGAAGGAAAAAAAAAACACAAAAAACCAAAAAAAACAAAAATAAAACCTTTTGCCCTAGAATAGTATATCCACTGAAAATATCATTCAAACATGAAGGCGAAATAGACTTTCCCAGACAAATATAAGCTGATGGGTTTCATTAGTACCAGATCTGCCCTAAAAGAAATGCTGAAGGGAGTACTTCAATCATAAAGAAAAGGACATTTATGAGCAATAAATCATCTCCTGAAGGTATAAAAATTACTGGTAATAGTAAGTACAAAGGAAAACACAGTATTATAACATGCTGTAACTGTGATGTGTAAACTACTCTTATACTAAAAGAGAAAGGCTAAATGATGAATCAATCAACAATAACTACAACAACTTTTTAAAACATTGTCACTACAATAAGATACAAGTAGAAACAATGAAAAGTTAAAAAGTTGGGGGACAAAGTTAAGGCATAGAGTTTTTATTAGTTTTCTTTTTCTTTGTTTATGCAAACAGTGTTAAGTTGTTATCTGGTTAAAATAATGCATTATAAGATAGTATTTGCAAGCCTTATTATAATCTCAAATGAAAATTCATACAATGAATACACAAAAAATAAAATGAAAAAAACTAAATCATATCACCAGATAAAATCATCTTCACTAGAGGAAGACAGGAAGGAAAGAAAAAAAAGGAAGAGAAGACCAGAAAACAAATAACAAAATGGCAGGAGTAAGTCCATACTTATCAATAATAACATTGAATGTAAATGGACTAAACTCTCCAGTCAAGAGACAGAGACTAGCTGAATGGATGAAAAAACAAAACCCATTGATCTGTTGCCCGTAAGAAACATATTTCACCTATAAAGATACACAGACTGAAAATAAAGGGATGGAAAAAGATATTCCATGTTAATGGAAACCAAACAAAAGAGCAGGAGTCACTATACTTAACATCAGACAAAATAGATTTCAAGACAAAAACTATGAGAAGAGACAAAGAAGGTCACTATCTAATGATAAAGGGGTCAATTCACCAAGAGGATATAACAATTTTAAATATATACACAGTCAACATGGGGGCACCCAGATATATAAAGGAAATATTATTAGAGCTAAAGAGAAAAATAGGTCCCCACACAATAATAGCTGGAGATTTTAACACCCCACTTTCAGCATTGGACAAATCTTCCAGACAGAAAATCAACAAAGAAACATCAGACTTAATCTGTAGTGTAGACCAAAGGGATCTAATAGATGTTTACATAACATTTCATCCATGCTGCAGAATACACATTCCTTTCCACAGCACAAGAATTATTCTCGAGGATAGACCATGTGTTAGGTGAGAAAACAAGTCTTAAAATATTCAAAAAATTGAAATAATAGCAAGCATCTTCTCTGACCACAATGGAATAAAACTAGAAATTAATAACAGGAGGAATGTTGGAAACTATACAAATACTGGAGACTAAACAATATGCTCCTGAATGACCAGCGGGTCAAGGAATAAATTAAGAATGAAATTGAAAAAATTCTTGAAACACATAGTAATGGAAACACAACATACAAAAACCTATGGGATAGAGAAAAAGCAGTACTAAGAAAAAAATTCATAGCTATAACTGCCTACCTCGAGAAAGAATAAATACTTCAAATGAACAATCTAATGATGCATCTTAATGAACTAGAAAACCAGCCAGGCACAGCAGCTCACACCTGTAATCCCAGCACCTTGGGAGGCAGAGGTGGGCAGATCACGAGGTCAAGAGTTTGAGACCAGCCTGACCAACATGGTGAAACCCCGTCTCTACTAAAAATACAAAAATTAGCTGGGCGGGGTGGCATTCATCTGTAATCCCAGCTACTCAGGAGGCTGGGGCAGAAGAATCGCTTGAACCCAGGAGGCAGAGGTTGCAGTGAGCCGAGATCATCCCACAGCACTCCAGCCTCGGTGACAGAGCGAGACTCCATCTCAAAAAAAAAGAAAAGCAAGAGTAAGCCAAAAGCAAAATTAGTAGAAGAAAAGAAATAATAAAGATCAGAGTAGAAATAAATAAAACTGAAATGAAAAAAGCAATACAAAAGATCAAAGCTGTTTGTTGAAAAGTTAAACAAAATTGATAAACCATTAGCTAGACTAAGAAAAAAAGAGAGATGATCCAAATAAACAAAATCAGAAATGAAAAAGGAGACATTACAACTTATACCACAGAAATTCAAAGGTTCATTAGTGGCTACTATGAGCAACTATATGCCAAAAAATTGGAAAATCTAGAATAAATGGACAAATTCCTAGCTACATACAACCTACCAAGACTGAATCATTAAGCCCAAAACCTGAACAGAACAAATAGCAAGCAACAAGACGAAAGCCATGATAAAGAGTTCCAGTAAAGAAAAGCCTGTTATCTGATTGCTTCGCTGTAGAATTCTACCAAACATTTAAAAAAGCACTAATACCAATCCTTCTCAAACTATTCCAAAAAATAGAGGAGGAAATACTTCCAAACTCGTTCTGCCAGGCCAATGTTACCCTGACACGAAAACCAGACAAAGATACATTAAAAAAAAGAAAACTACAAGCCACTATCTCTGATGAATATTGATGCAAAAATTCTCAACAAAATACTAGCAAACTCAATTCAACTATACATTAGAAAGGTCATTTATCATGACCAAGTGGGATTTATCCTGGGGATGCAAAGATGGTTCAACCTAAGTGTCCATCAACAGATGAATGGATAAGAAAAATGTGGTATGTAAACAAAAAGGAGTATTATTCAGCCATAATGAAGAATGAGATCCAGTCATTTTCAACAACATGGATGGAACTGAAGATGGTTATGTTAAGTGAAATAAGCCAGGTACAGAAAGACAAACATCACATGTTCTCACTTATGTATGGGATCTAAACACCAAAACATTTGAACTCATGGACACAGAGAGTAGAAGGATGGTTACCAGAGACTGGGAAGGTTAGTGGGGAATATGGGGGAGGTGAAGTTGGTTAATAGGTATTAAAAAAACACAGAAAGAATAAATCAGGCCTACTATTGGATAGCACAATACAGTGGCCATAGTCACTAATAACTAAATTGTATATTTTAAAATAACTTGAAGAGTGTAATATGCTCGAGGGGATGGACACCCCATTCTCCATGGTGTGCTTATTTCGCATTGCATGCCTGTTTCAATATATCTCATGTACCCCATAAATATATATACACCTGCTTGGACCCACAGAAATTAAAGAATAAAATAAATAAAATATATTAAAAAATAGACTACGTTTTTACTTACAAATTTGTATTTTGTTGCCTTACAAAAGCAAAATAGGCCAGGCGCAGTGGCTCACGCCTGTAATCCCAGCACTTTGGGCAGCCAAGGTGGGTGGATCACGAGGTCAGGAGGTTGAGACCAGCCTAACCAACATGGTGAAACAGCATCTTTACTAAAAATAGAAAAATTAGCCAGGCGTGGTGGCACGAGCCTATAGTACCAGCTACTCAGGAGGCTGAGGCAGAAGGATTGCTTGAACCCAGGGGTCAGAGGTTGCAGTGAGCCGAGATCGCGGCAGTGCACTCCAGCCTGGGTGACAGGGTGAGACTCCATCTCAAAAAAAAAAGAAAAAAAAAAGTACAACAATACATGTGTTCCTAAGAATTTACACATGTACATGTATATATAAATATCTGCATGTATGCATGTACATATGCGAAATGAAGTTGAGGGAAAAATAAAATAAAATACATTGATGATAATAATAGCAATGAACTAAGAAATAAGATTAATTTAACTCTCTGTACCTAAAGACTAAAGAGAAAGGAAAAAGAGAGACAATTAATAAAAGTAGGCTATCCCAAATGAGAAATACGAAAATTTTGAGAAAAAAATTCAAGTACAAATAAAACTTAGTCTAAAAACATTGCTGATATTAAATTTGTTAGTCAAAATTATGCAGTTAACATTATTATTTATAATTAGTTTCAATTAACTTTATAGTTTTAGCTTCCCATGATATTAAGACTTTTTGAGGATGTAATTTTTAATGCTATATAGTTGTCTAACATACAGATAGACTGCAATTTATTTTATTATTTTATAGCACTATTGGAAATGTAGGATTATGTCTGTTCTTAATATTACAAATTATGATTTGATTGACATGCTTGTACATTTTGGTCAGAATTTTTGATCATTTCTTTTTTTTTTTTTTTTTGAAAGAGAAATTTTATTTTATTTTATTTTATTTTATTTTATTTTATTTATTTATTTTTTTTTTCATTTTTGAATTGTGAGAACCTACTTTATTTTTTTTTTCTTTTTTTTTTCTTTTATTATTATTATTATTATTATTATTATTATACTTTAGGTTTTATGGTACATGTGCGCAATGTGCAGGTAAGTTACATATGTATACATGTGCCATGCTGGTGCGCTGCACCCACCAACTCGTCATCTAGCATTAGGTATATCTCCCAATGCTATCCCTCCCCCCTCCCCCCACCCCACAACAGTCCCCAGAGTGTGATGTTCCCCTTCCTGTGTCCATGTGTTCTCATTGTTCAATTCCCACCTATGAGTGAGAATATGCGGTGTTTGGTTTTTTGTTCTTGCGATAGTTTACTGAGAATGATGATTTCCAATTTCATCCATGTCCCTACAAAGGACGTGAACTCATCATTTTTTATGGCTGCATAGTATTCCATGGTGTATATGTGCCACATTTTCTTAATCCAGTCTATCATTGTTGGACATTTGGGTTGGTTCCAAGTCTTTGCTATTGTGAATAATGCCGCAATAAACATACGTGTGCATGTGTCTTTATAGCAGCATGATTTATAGTCCTTTGGGTATATACCCAGTAATGGGATGGCTGGGTCAAATGGAATTTCTAGTTCTAGATCCCTGAGGAATCGCCACACTGACTTCCACAAGGATTGAACTAGTTTACAGTCCCACCAACAGTGTAAAAGTGTTCCTATTTCTCCACATCCTCTCCAGCACCTGTTGTTTCCTGACTTTTTAATGATTGCCATTCTAACTGATGTGAGATGGTATCTCATTGTGGTTTTGATTTGCATTTCTCTGATGACCAGTGATGGTGAGCATTTTTTCATGTGTTTTTTGGCTGCATAAATGTCTTCTTTTGAGAAGTGTCTGTTCATGTCCTTCGCCCACTTTTTGATGGGGTTGTTTGTTTTTTTCTTGTAAATTTGTTGGAGTTCATTGTAGATTCTGGATATTAGCCCTTTGTCAGATGAGTAGGTTGTGAAAATTTTCTCCCATTTTGTAGGTTGCCTGTTCACTCTGATGGTAGTTTCTTTTGCTGTGCAGAAGCTCTTGAGTTTAATTAGATCCCATTTGTCAATTTTGGCTTTTGTTGCCATTGCTTTTGGTGTTTTAGACATGAAGTCCTTGCCCATGCCTATGTCCTGAATGGTAATGCCTAGGTTTTCTTCTAGGGTTTTTATGGTTTTAGGTCTAACATTTAAGTCTTTAATCCATCTTGAATTGATTTTTGTATAAGGTGTAAGGAAGGGATCCAGTTTCAGCTTTCTACATATGGCTAGCCAGTTTTCCCAGCACCATTTATTAAATAGGGAATCCTTTCCCCATTTCTTGTTTTTGTCAGGTTTGTCAAAGATCAGATACTTGTAGATATGTGGCATTATTTCTGACGGCTCTGTTCTGTTCCATTGATCTATATCTCTGTTTTGGTACCAGTACCATGCTGTTTTGGTTACTGTAGCCTTGTAGTATAGTTTGAAGTCAGGTAGTGTGATGCCTCCAGCTTTGTTCTTTTGGCTTAGGATTGACTTGGCGATGCGGGCTCTTTTTTGGTTCCATATGAACTTTAAAGTAGTTTTTTCCAATTCTGTGAAGAAAGTCATTGGTAGCTTGATGGGGATGGCATTGAATCTGTAAATTACCTTGGGAAGGATGGCCATTTTCATGATATTGATTCTTCCTACCCATGAGCATGGAATGTTCTTCCATTTCTTTGTATCCTCTTTTATTTCCTTGAGCAGTGGTTTGTAGTTCTCCTTGAAGAGGTCTTTCACATCCCTTGTAAGTTGGATTCCTAGGTATTTTATTCTCTTTGAAGCAATTGTGAATGGGAGTTCACTCATGATTTGGCTCTCTGTTTGTCTGTTATTGATGTATAAGAATGCTTGTGATTTTTGCACATTGATTTTGTATCCTGAGACTTTGCTGAAGTTGCTTATCAGCTTAAGGAGATTTTGGGCTGAGACAATGGGGTTTTCTAGATATACTATCATGTCATCTGCAAACAGGGACAATTTGATTTCCTCTTTTCCTAATTGAATACCCTTGATTTCCTTCTCCTGCCTAATTGCCCTGGCCAGAACTTCCAACACTATGTTGAATAGAAGTGGTGAGAGAGGGCATCCCTGTCTTGTGCCAGTTTTCAAAGGGAATGCTTCCAGTTTTTGCCCATTCAGTATGATATTGGCTGTGGGGTTGTCATAAATAGCTCTTATTATTTTGAGATACGTCCCATCAATTCCTAATTTATTGAGAGTTTTTAGCATGAAGGGTTGTTGAATTTTGTCAAAGGCCTTTTCTGCATCTATTGAGATAATCATGTGGTTTTTGTCTTTCGTTCTGTTTATATGCTGGATTACATTTATTGATTTGCGTATATTGAACCAGCCTTGCATCCCAGGGATGAAGCCCACTTGATCATGGTGGATAAGCTTTTTGATGTGCTGCTGGATTCTGTTTGCCAGTATTTTATTGAGGATTTTTGCATCAATGTTCATCAAGGATATTGGTCTAAAATTCTCTTTTTTTGTTGTGTCTCTGCCAGGCTTTGGTATCAGGATGATGCTGGCCTCATAAAATGAGTTAGCGAGGATTCCCTCTTTTTCTATTGATTGGAATCGTTTCAGAAGGAATGGTACCAGCTCCTCCTTGTACCTCTGGTAGAATTCGGCTGTGAATCCATCTGGACCTGGACTTTTTTTGGTGGGTAAGCTATTGATTATTGCCACAATTTCAGCTCCTGTTATTGGTCTATTCAGAGATTCAACTTCTTCCTGGTTTAGCCTTGGGAGGGTGTATGTGTTGAGGAATTTATCCATTTCTTCTAGATTTTCTAGTTTATTTGCATAGAGGTGTTTGTAATATTCTCTGATGGTAGTTTGTATTTCTGTGGGATCAGTGGTGATATCCCCTTTATCATTTTTTATTGCATCTATGTGATTCTTCTCTCTTTTTTTCTTTATTAATCTTGCTAGCGGTCTATCAATTTTGTTGATCCTTTCAAAAAACAAGCTCCTGGATTCATTAATTTTTTGAAGGGTTTTTTGTGTCTCTATTTCCTTCAGTTCTGCTCTGATTTTAGTTATTTCTTGCCTTCTGCTAGCTTTTGAATGTGTTTGCTCTTGCTTTTCTAGTTCTTTTAATTGTGATGTTAGGGTGTCAATTCTGGATCTTTCCTGCTTTCTCTTGTGGGCATTTAGTGCTATAAATTTCCCTCTACACACTGCTTTGAATGCATCCCAGAGATTCTGGTATGTTGTGTCTTGGTTCTCGTTGGTTTCAAAGAACATCTTTATTTCTGCCTTCATTTCGTTATGTACCCAGTAGTCATTCAGGAGCAGGTTGTTCAGTTTCCACATAGTTGAGCCGTTTTGAGTGAGATTCTTAATCCTGAGTTCTAGCTTGATTGCACTGTGATCTGTGAGACAGTTTGTTACAATTTCTGTTCTTTTACATTTACTGAGGAGAGCTTTACTTCCAAGTATATGGTCAGTTTTGGAATAGGTGTGGTGTGGTGCTGAAAAAAATGTATAGTCTGTTGATTTGGGGTGGAGAGTTCTGTAGATGTCTATTAGGTCCGCTTGGTGCAGAGCTGAGTTCAATTCCTGGGTATCCTTGTTGACTTTCTGTCTCGTTGATCTGTCTAATGTTGATAGTGGGGTGTTAAAGTCTCCCATTATTAATGTGTGGGAGTCTAAGTCTCTTTGTAGGTCACTCAGGACTTGCTTTATGAATCTGGGTGCTCCTGTATTGGGTGCATATATATTTAGGATAGTTAGCTCTTCTTGTTGAATTAATCCCTTTACCATTATGTAATGGCCTTCTTTGTCTCTTTTGATCTTTGTTGGTTTAAAGTCTGTTTTATCAGAGACTAGGATTGCAACCCCTGCCTTTTTTTGTTTTCCATTTGCTTGGTAGATCTTCCTCCATCCTTTTATTTTGAGCCTATGTGTGTCTCTGCACGTGAGATGGGTTTCCTGAATACAGCACACTGATGGGTCTTGACTCTTTATCCAATTTGCCAGTCTGTGTCTTTTAATTGGAGCATTTAGTCCATTGACATTTAAAGTTAATATTGTTATGTGTGAATTTGATCCTGTCATTATGATGTTAGCTGGATATTTTGCTCGTTAGTTGATGCAGTCTCTTCCTAGTCTCGATGTTCTTTACATTTCGGTATGATTTTGCAGTGGCTGGTACCGGTTGTGCCTTTCCATGTTTAGCGCTTCCTTCAGGAGCTCTTTTAGGGCAGGCCTGGTGGTGACAAAATCTCTCAGCATTTGCTTGTCTGTAAAGTATTTTATTTCTCCTTCACTTATGAAGCTTAGTTTGGCAGGATATGAAATTCTGGGTTGAAAATTCTTTTCTTTAAGAATGTTGAATATTGGCCCCCACTCTCTTCTGGCTTGTAGGGTTTCTGCCGAGAGATCCGCTGTTAGTCTGATGGGCTTCCCTTTGATGGTAACCCGACCTTTCTCTCTGGCTGCCCTTAACATTTTTTCCCTCATTTCAACTTTGGTGAATCTGACAATTATGTGTCTTGGAGTTGCTCTTCTCGAGGAGTATCTTTGTGGCGTTCTCTGTATTTCCTGAATCTGAATGTTGGCCTGCCTTGCTAGATTGGGGAAGTTCTCCTGGATAATATCCTGCAGAGTGTTTTCCAACTTGTTTCCATTCTCCCCGTCACTTTCAGGTACACCAATCAGACGTAGATTTGGTCTTTTCACATAGTCCCACATTTCTTGGAGGCTTTGCTCGTTTCTTTTTATTCTTTTTTCTCTAAACTTCCCTTCTCGCTTCATTTCATTCATTTCATCTTCCAGGGCTGATACCCTTTCTTCCATTTGATCGCATCGGCTCCTGAGGCTTCTGCATTCTTCACGTAGTTCTCGAGCCTTGGTTTTCAGCTCCATCAGCTCCTTTAAGCACTTCTCTGTATTGGTTATTCTAGTTATACATTCTTCTAAATTTTTTTCAAAGTTTTCAACTTCTTTGCCTTTGGTTTGTATATCCTCCCGTAGCTCGGAGTAATTTGATCGTCTGAAGCCTTCTTCTCTCAGCTCGTCAAAGTCATTCTCCGTCCAGCTTTGTTCCGTTGCTGGTGAGGAACTGCGTTCCTTTGGAGGAGGAGAGGTACTCTGCTTTTTAGAGTTTCCAGTTTTTCTGCTCTGTTTTTTCCCCATCTTTGTGGTTTTATCTACTTTTGGTCTTTGATGATGGTGATGTACAGATGGGTTTTTGGTGTGGATGTCCTTTCTGTTAGTTTTCCTTCTAACAGACAGGACCCTCAGCTGCAGGTCTGTTGGAGTACCTGGCCGGCCGTGTGAGGTGTCAGTCTGCCCCTGCTGGGGGGTGCCTCCCAGTTAGGCTGCTCGGGGGTCAGGGGTCAGGGACCCACTTGAGGAGGCAGTCAGCCCGTTCTCAGATCTCCAGTTGCGTGCTGGGAGAACCACTGCTCTCCTCGAAGCTGTCAGACTGGGACATTTAAGTCTGCAGAGGTTACTGCTGTCTTTTTGTTTGTCTGTTCCCTGCCCCCAGAGGTGGAGCCTACAGAGGCAGGCAGGCCTCCTTGCGCTGTGGTGGGCTGCACCCAGTTCAAGCTTCCCAGCTGCTTTGTTTACCTAAGCGAGCCTGGGCAATGGCGGGCGCCCCTCCCCCAGCCTCGCTGCCGACTTGCTGTTTGATCTCAGACTGCTGTGCTAGCAATCAGCGAGACTCCGTGGGCGTAGGACCCTCTGAGCCAGGTGCGGGCTATACTCTCCTGGAGTACCGTTTCCTAAGCCCGTCGGAAAAGCACAGTATTCGGGTGGGAGTGGCCCGATTTTCCAGGTGCCGTCTGTCACCCCTGGAAGGGGAACTCCCTGACCCCTTGCACTTCCCGAGTGAGGCAATGCCTCGCCCCTGCTTCGGCTGGTGCACGGTGCGCTCACCGACTGACCTGCACCCACTGTCTGGCACTCCCTAGTGAGATGAACACGGTACCTCAGATGGAAATGCAGAAATCACCCGTCTTCTGCGTCGCTCGCGCTGGGAGCTGTAGACCGGAGCTGTTCCTATTCGGCCATCTTGGCTCTGATCATTTCTATAGTGTACATTCTGAGAAGTAGAATACACAGACCAAAAGGTATGGATATTTTTAAGACTTCTTGGAAAATTGCTCTCTGAAAAACTTTTCTCTCTTTGTACTGACATCAACAATATATTAGCATGTCTATCTTAACATCCTTTGTAACAGTGAGCATTAGTTTTAGATTTGATTATTTACGAGTAAATTAAGTTAATTCATTATATTTTTGTTTAATGTCTTTATTGATAAATTTGACATATTTCTTTATATAATTATTGGGTGTCTGTGAAGAATAAAATACATGTGCTTTTAAATTTCTCTGAGCAAAGCTAATTAGCTAATTTTACCCAAATAATAATAATACCTCTAAGTAGGTACAATTACAAATTTTATACATACATACACACACATATGTATATGTGTGTGTATGTATGTGTGTGTGTGTATATATACATATGTATTGGTGCAAAAGTAATTGCAATTTTTGTTATGGAAAGTAATGGCAAAAAACACAATAATTATTACACCAACCTATATTTATTATGTAAATATGTAAATAAATAAATATCCATATATGGGTTCATATAGATATGGAGATATGTGTATGGAGATGTATGGGTTTAATTTAACAAATGTGTTTATTATATTAAATGAATATAAACCTAGGTGAATAGTCCTGGAATTTTCCCCTTTTAACAACTATACGTTATTCACTTTCTAATGACATTCATTTCTAAGTGTGTTCATATTTGTACCTGTTATTTTTATGACTATACTAGACTGTATCAAAATTTTATTCTCAAGATGAAATGCTACTTCTCATAGAGACAGAAAATATATTTTGATCAGAAAATGATGCTCTTGCAAGAGATGAGACCTTTTATGTGATTTATATTGATTTAGACTGCATAAAATAAGACTATCTAGATTAAAAATAGCACATACAGGTCAGAAGCTAGTTCATTTTCCCATCTGAGTCATCTTATAATGGAGCTATTTTACTGAAGAGACATTTAATTCTGTGCATTTTACCTTTAGAACAAGCAGAACTTTGATAGTTGAGAAAACAGTCTTAAGTATGATTAAAGGCAATAAAAACACAGTGGTAAAAGAAACAGATATGCACTATTAGAGAAACAAAAACATTAGGGTCTCTTAGTTGTCTAGAAATATATGTAAGATAACATTAATCTATTATTCTGTAAAATTTGGTGCGAATGTGTCTCTCAGTTTTCCTTTAAATTTTATGATATTTTTGATATTCAAAAATATTAGATTACCTATTTTTTAAAAACTTTTTTTAACTTTTATTTTAGGTTCAGAGGTATCTGTGCAGATTTGTTATATAGGTAAACTGCTTGTCACTGGGGTTTGGTATACAGATTATTTCATTACACATGTAATAGGCATAGTACCCAAGAGGTAATTTTTCTGATCCTCCCTTTCCTGCCACCCTCTACCCTCAAACAGGCCAGTGTGTGTCGTTCCCCTCTATGTGGTGTCAATGCGATCTCATCATTTAGCTCCCCCTTATAAGTGAGAGTACGTGGTATTTAGTTTTCTGTTCCTGTTTTAGATAATGGCCTCCCACTCCATCCATGTCCCTGCAAAGGACATGATCTCACTCTTTTTTATGGCTGGATAGTATTTCCATGGTGTAAATGTACCACAGTACCACATTTTATTTTATCCAGTCTACCACTGATAGACGCTAAGGTTGATTTCATGTCTTTGCTACTGCAAATAGTGCCACAATGAACATGTGTGTTCATGTGTCTTTATGGTAGAAAAATTTATATTCTTTTGGGTATATACCTAATAAAAGGATTACTGGATCAAATGGCAGCTCAGTTTTAAGTTATTTGAGGAATTGCCACACTACTTTTCACAATGGCTGAACCAATTTACAATCCCACCAGCAGTGTACAAGCATTCCCTTTCTCTCTGTAACCTCAGCAGCATCTGGTTTTTTTTTGACTTTTTGCTAATAGCCATTCTGACTAATGTGAGATGGTATCTCATTTTGGTTTTGATTTGCAATTCTCTAATAATTAGTGATGTTGAGCATTTTTTATAGGCTTGTACACACTGCATGTATATCTTCTTTTGAAAAATGTCTGTTCAGTCCTTTGCCCACTTTTTAATAGGGTTGTTTGATTTTGCTTATAAATTTGTTTAAGTTCCTTATAGATTCTGGATATTAGATCTTTGTTGAATACATAGTTTGCAAATATTTTCTCCTATTCTGTAGTTTGTTCACTCTGTTGATAGTTTCTTTTGCTCTGCAGTGACTCTTTAGTTTAATTGTATCCCATTTGTCAATTTTTTGTTTTGTTGCAATTGGTTTTGGCAACTTTGCCAAGTCCTGTGTCCAGAATGGTATTTCCTAGGTTATCTTTCAGGGTTTTTATAGCTTTTCATTTTACATTTAAGTCTTTAGTTCATCTTGAGTTGATTTTTGTATGTGGTTTAAGGTAGGGATCTAGTTTCTATCTTCTGTGTATGAATAGCAAGTTATTCTAGCATAATTTTTGAAGAGAGAGTCCTTTTCCCATTGGTGGTTTTTGTCAGCTTTGTCAAAGATCAGATGGTCATCATTGTGCGGCCTTATTTCTGGGTTCCCTATTCTGTTCCATTGGCCTATATGTCTGGTTTTGTACCAGTACTAGGCTGTATTGTTTACTGTAGCTCTGTAGCCCTGTAGCCCATAATATTGTTTGAAGTCAGGTAGCCTGATGCCTCCAGCTTTGTACTTTTTGCTTAGAACTTCTTTGGCTCTTCAGGCTTTTTTGGTTCCATATGAATTTTGAATTTTTTTTTCTAGTTCCGTGAAGAATGTCATTGGTAGTTATATCGCAGTGGGGCAGAGAAGTGCTAGGTAGGAGAAAGGTGGGGTCCTGGCAAGGGCACCACCTTTGGGCTTGTGCCCACTGGCCTAGGTGATGACAGGCACTCCTGTTTTCATGCTCAAATGTTGCATTTTCCAAGACCACTCTGGCCCACCACACTCCCATCCTATTCCTATAAAAACCCCGAGACCCTAGTGGGCAGACACAAGTGGCTGGACGTCGAGAGAAGCAGAGGGGTGGAAGAACACACCAGCAGAATAACACACTGATGGACCCCAGCAGGCCATCCACTGCAGAACTATGCGGATGAAGTGGAATTCAGCTGAGGGTGGTCTGAGGAGAGTCCGGCCACTGGGAAGCCCACCTCCTGGGGAAAACCACCTTCCCACTCCGTCCCCTTCAAGCTTTCCCATTCACCTCGCTGAGAGCTACCTTCAGTCAATAAAACCTTGCACTCATTCTCCAAACCCACGTGTGATTCGATATTTTCAGTATGCTAAGGCAAGAACCTGGGATACAGAAAGCCCTCTGTCCTTGCAATAAGGCAAAAGGTCTAACTGAGCTGATTAAATAGAAGCCACCTGTGGATGGCTAAGCTGAAAGAGCACACTATAAAACACACACTGGGGCTTCGGGAGCTGTAAACACTTAACCCTAGATGCTGCCATGGGGTCGGAGCCCACGCTTCCCACGACCTGCCCATCTGCCTGCTCACCTTAGGGGTTTTGAGCAACAGGACACTGAAGAAGTGAGCCACAGCCCCATCACATGCCCTGCGAGGGGGACAAGGGAACTTTTCCTGTTTCAGCAGTTTGATAGGAATAGCATTGAATCTGCAAATTGCTTTGAAAAGTATGTACATTTTAACAATATTGGTGCTTTCTATCCATGAGCATGGAATATTTTTTCATTTGCTTGTGTCATCTCTGACTTCTTTGAGCAGTGTTTTCTAATTTTCATTGTAGTGATCTTTCACCTCCCTGGTTAGTTGTAGCTGTAGGTATTTTATTCTTTTTGTGGCAATTGTGAATGAGATTGCATTCTTGATTTAGCTTTCAGCTTGGATGTTGTTGTTGTATAGAAATGCTACTGATTTTTTGTAGATTGATTTTGTAACCTGAAACTTTGCTGAAGTTGTTTATCAGATTAAAGAGCCTTTGGGAAGAGATTATGAGGTTTTCTAGATATAGAATCATGCTGTCTTCTAACAGGGATAGTTTGACTTCCTCTCTTGCTATTTAGATGCTTTGTATTTGTTTCTCTTGCCTAATTGCTCTGGTCAGGACTTTCACTACTATGTTGACTAAGAGTGGTGAAGGAGAGCATCTTTCTCTTGTTAAGAGTTTTGGAGAGGACTGCTTCCAGCTTTTTTCCATTCAGTATAATGGCGGCGGTTTTGTTATAGATGGCTCTTATTATTTTGAAGTATGTTCTTGCAATGCCTAGTTTATTGAGGGCTGTTAACATGAAGGAATGTTGAATTTTATCCAAAGCCTTTTCTGCATCTATTGATAAAATCTTGTGGTTTTTGTTTTTAGTTCTGTTTACGTGATGAATCACATTTATTTGTTTGCATATGTTGAACCAACCTTGCATCTTGGGGATGAAGCCTACTTGATCATAGTGGATTAGCTTTTTGATGTGCTGCTGTATTTGGTTTGCTAGTATTTTTGAGGCTTTTTGCATCTATGTTCATCAAGAATATTGGCCTGAATTTGTGTGTGTGTGTGTGTGTGTGTTTTGTCTCTGCCATGTTTTAGTATCAGGATGATTCTGGCCTCATATAATGAGTTAAAGAGGAGCCCCTCCTTTTCAATTTTTTGGAATAGTTTCAGTAGAAATGGTACCAGCTCTTCTCTATACTTGTGGTAGAATTCAGTTGTAAACTAATCTGGTCCTGGGCTTTTTGGTTGGTAAGCTTTCTATTATTGATTCAATTTTAGAACTCTTTATTGGTCTGTTCAGAGATTCAATTTCTTCCTGGCTCAAACTTGGGAGACTGTATGTGGGGAATTTATCCATTTCTTCTAGATTTTCTAGTTGACATGCAGAGAGGTATTCAAAATGGTCTCTGTTTTTGTTTTTGTTTTGTTTTGTTTTGGGTTTTTTTTGTATTTTCTGTGAGGTCAGTGGCAATATCCCCTTTGTCATTTTTAATTGTATTGATCTGGATCTTCTCTCTTTTTTCTTTTATTAGTCTAGCTAGCATTCTATGTATTTGATTAATGTTTTCAAATGAGAAACTCCTGAATTTGTTGATCTTTATACGGGTTTTTGCGTCTCAATCTCCTGCAGTTCATCTCTGATTTTGGTTATTTCTTTTCTTCTGCTAGCTTTGGTGTTGGTTTGCTCTTGCTTTTCTAATTCTTCTAGTAGTGATGTTAGATTTTAATTTTAGAGCTTTCTAACTTTTTGATGTGGGTGTTTAGTGCTATAAACTTCCCTCTTAACACTGCTTTGGCTGTATCCCAGATATTCTGGTATATTGTATCTTTAATCTCATTAGTTTCAAAAAATATCTTGATTTCTGCCTTAATTTCATTATTTGCCATAAGGTCATTCAGAAGCAGGCTTTATGTTCCCTTCCCAGCTTGGAGGTAGCAGGGGAAAGGACCTTAGCCGTGGTTGTGGCAGAGGGTCTTTCACTTGTCTCTTGAGGTTCCATCCCGAAGAGATGTGGAACCACTATCAATCAGTGTGAACGGCCTGGGATGGGACAGCTATGTTGTGGGCCAAGACAGGAAGCCCCTACCTGGTGATGAATTGGGGGGTGGGTGGAAACTGGTTGAGGCCGACTGGCCTTCTCCTTAGAGCAACTGTGGCTTTCTAGAAGTTTGGTTAAAGCACTCAGGGCCTTTGCTCCTTCCCCAATCTGGGGGCAGCAAGGAGAGTAGCAGTGCAGTGGCAGTGGCAATGGTGCTTTCGGTTGCCTCTGGGAGCTCTACCTCAGAGAAATGCAGAGCTGCTCCTACTAGGAATGTCCAGTGAGTGGCACAGATTCTCTGCTAGCCCATGCTGAGGGCTCTACTTGGTAAAGAGCAGGAGGATTGAAGGCTCACAAAGATGAGAGACTGGGCTCCTCTCCATATGGTGACTGTGGCATGCTGGAAGCTCCAGTGAAACCCTCAGGCTTTTTGTTTCTTCTCTAGACTGAAGGCAGCAGAGGCTAAACTGTGTGGCAGTGGCAGATGGGCTATCAGTTGCCTCTGGGAGCCACTCCCCAAGGAAGTA